>NW_022060278.1:564083-613649 GCF_007364275.1 Archocentrus centrarchus | reverse complement strand
TATGGGTTGTGTATTTTAATCCCTTTGTACCCGATAAGCCCGGTGATGGAGGATAACCAGTATGATTGTCTCTTATATGTTAATGTTCCTCCGGCTCAGATCGCTTGATGACTGACGGCGCACTGACCGAAAACGCAAACTTCTCCCTGACTGTTAAAAGTAACGAGTCTGTTTTGAAAATGTAAAGTAGAAAGTACCGATACTTGTGTAAAATGTAGGGTAAAAGTAAAAAGTACTCAGAAACAATAAATACTCAAGTAAAGTACAGATACCTAAAAAATCTACTTAAGTACAGTAACGAAGTATTTGTACTTCGTTATTCCCACCTTGGAGACAACCATAGGTGGCAAAGTACTGACATTCTATACTTAAGTAGAAGTACAAGTACTTGTGTTAAAAAAATACTTTGGTAAAAGTTGATGTACCGGTTCAACTTCTTTACTGAAGTAAGTAAAAAAAAAGTACAGGCTCTGAAATGTTCTCAAACTAAGAAAGTAAAAGTAACTCTTTGGAGGACGTTTCTACCTGCTATTTTTGTGTAAAGCTACTGAACCTCATTATATATTATTGCAATAATATAAAATAATACATGAGAATACAAATTATTCCAATCTAAATTTAATCCTAATGAATGCACTCAGCTTGAAACTGTTATGTAGGACACAAACTGTGAAAGGGATTTAAACACAGCTCTATTCTCTGTGTCCTCCATAGTAGAGGGTGACTGTGCCTCCACCTAAACACAAAACATAAGGATACTCAGGGGTTACAGTGGGATTCAGAAGATCAGCTGTAGTGGCTCTGCATGGGGAGAAGATCACAGCTTTCTATTGTGAGCTGCAGTAAATGATGTTGGTGTGCAGGCTGTGATCAGCTGACCTGCTGCTGCTGCTCTGAGGTTTACTGCTCTGTGTGGATGAACTGAACTCACAAAGATGTAACCCAGTATTTCACAGCTACAGATGCAGCCACTGAAAATTTCCGGCCGATCCGTGACGCGACCTTGGCCGGTCCTTGGCCGATTCGTGGCCGAACCTCGGCCTAAACGCGATCCCCGCTAATGACGTAGGAATTCCGGCCACTGGTGGGAACGCCCTAAGCAGCATTTGGGGAAAATGGTGGTAATGTCTTGTTTATCCACCAGGAGGAGCAGTAATAGTGGAAGCGCATTCATTAGCAGCCCGCTGTATACTGTACCAAGGATCCTCACATCATTGAACTATAATTGTAAGCGGAACTGTCCATTAAAAACAATAGAAAGATGAGAGTAAAGCGGTCATTATAGTGGAGCGGTGAGTATTGTCTGGAGGGACGGGCTGGGCTTGAAGTTCAGCCCGGACCCGGACAGGCTGTGAGCGCTGCACCGCCAGCGAAACTGGGTAAAAAAATAATTAAAATAATTCTGATCACCAGCCGGTTTGGCCTGGCAATGACCTGGGAAGCCTTATCCTCTCATCAGTGTCACATTGTTCTTCCAATCTTCTCAATGTTAAGCTTTTTGTTTGTTTATATTTTCCCTTTATTTTATAATCAAAACTGCGACCAAAATGGCTATAAAAGGCCTTTTCTTAAAGGATAAAGTGGTGTTTGAGCCACAGTTACGACGGAGCGGCGGCTCTTTGAAATGGGACGCAGCCTTCCTGCTGCAGACAGCTAGCAGCAGGAACCGGACGCGCCAGGTTAGCCTAAGAAGCTACTGAGGCGTCCGTGACAACCACCATAGAAACAGCCTTTTAAGACCGTTTTAAAAACTCCTCAGAGTTCAAACGAGCAAAAAATATATGATTTGAAACAGTTACAGCCGCAGAGCTGTGGCGGCTTCTTTAAACGTTGTTTACATAGATGATCATGAATGATACGATGTAGCTAGCAGTGTAGCTAGCAGTGAATGAGGTGACGTCATTGTGTGCGCATTTCACAGCTGTCTGTCTCAGTCTGTTGTTGTTATTATTCTAATTAACATGTGTTTACTTCTCTCTGGACCATCTCAGGTCCACCGTTACAATTTCAGCCTACAAATGATTTAAATATGAACACACACTCTAACATCAGTGCGCTTATGAAGTCCAATCCTTAAAATAAATATTATGTTTGTAAACATTCATGTCTCTGAAATAAGTACAGATGTTCATGTTTGTCATACCATTTTATTTGTTTAGAGAATTGTGAACTTCACATTGTGTATCTAATCATAGTCTCAGCAACTTCAGTCAGAGACTGAGACTGGATCACGCTTTAACCTCTGCAAGTCACAGACAGACACAAACCTTCCAAATCACACACAAGCAGCCCAGTCTCATCATTGTTGGATGCCTCTACGGTACACTACACTGTGATCAATATATTAAAATTATAAATGAAAAGATAACATTCACATAAAGCTGTGTGAAAGTAAATTAATAGGTACTTTCCAATAATATTTTTAAGGATCTCTGTCAGAGACCAGACAGAGCCATGACTCTCAAGAACCAGAGACTGAAATATGGAAAAAAAAAAAATCCCTATGAGAAATAAATGTGCAACAGTAATATTTTGTGCAGTGGAAAATAAACGTTTTGAATCAAAAGCTTCGGATATCATCAAACCAGAAATATAGAACTCATTTTTTTCTTTAATAACACACCTTAGCATGCAGTAATATGACACGTTTCCAAACAACAATACATAGATTTTATTCAATGTTTTGATTGTGGCAGTGAAAACACATGTTGCTGTGCACTGAGACCATGAAGCACACTTCTCTGAAGCAGCTTCTTCTTCTTCTTGGCATCAAAACAGAGGTGGGAGAAATCTACCAAAAGGAGAAGAACATCTGAGGTGAAACCAGTCAGGACAAATGATTAAATTATATATAGTAGTTCAATACAGCCTCTCAGGTAGCTTTGTGCTGATTTCAGCTCACTGCTCCTGTCTGTGGACCCGTGGTTTTATGTTTGTAACCACTTAACTTCCATTCATCTATTTAACTCAGGGAGAGAAATGTCAGGTTGGTGCAGGCTGGTGAGTTTAGGAGGGAGGTGCGTTTGGTTCTCTGTTGTCATTATCTGAAAGATTTGGTTCACCCTGTGGCTGGGCTGTATCTGGGGTTATGTTGGACCTGTCACACTTAGCAAGTTTCCCAGGTTGGTCTTTATGGTTTAGAACTTCTAGCTCTGGAGCAGCATCTGTGGCTGTGTAGGGTCCTGTTGGTTTTTGCTGTTTCTCCAGATCTGCGTTGGAAATTAGGTTATTGATCTCAGTGCATTCCCAACAGGCTGAACAAGGTTATATATCGTCACCCTCCTAAAAAAATGGTCAAAGACATTTTTAAAATTTTATTTTTGTCTAAATTAAATTTTCAACATTCGGTTCAGTTTTTTGTGTTTTCTGAAAAGCCTGAAAAAAATCAAGGGAGGGTGACGACATGTTTCATGGCTAAATAACATAACTGCTGCAGTCTGATGGTGACAGCGAGATCTGAAGCAGTGGGTGACGAGGAAGAGGAGGAATACAACAATTTGAAGAGATCCCTCAGTCTACAGTCAGCACAAAGGCTACATTAGTGGCTGTTTGAGTTTCCTTCCATCTGCTGTGAACCTGAAGCACGGAGAACACAAAACATCTCTTCCAAATCTGGGATCTCAATTACAAATTTGTTCTTATTAAAGGTGAAATATGTGTTGTGACCTGGCTTTTATACACCTGGCGACCCTGGGTCATCAGTGGTAACCCATCCCCACCCCCACACCCATCCCACACATTCCGATCTACTGGCCCCGTGTACATAACAAAAGGTGGCCTAATGAGATGTAACTGCCATTTGGAGGCGCTTGGTAGAAAAAGGAGTAGTGTGAAAATGCTGGTAGTTCTAGTGGTCCAAGTTGTTCACCCCACTCTACTCTAAGTCTCAGAGTGGGCTTGCTTTGTGGCCTGAACTTGAGTTCAAGCTTCTCCAAACTCCACTGGTGTTGCTCTGCAGTAGCTGGTCCTCCATCTTCTTTCTGTAGGTGTTTTTTCCATCCCTGATTTTCCTTCTGAGATCCTTCTGCACAGCTCTCAGCTCCTCCTTATTTCCTGATCTAAAGGCTCTCTTCTTCTCCTTCAGGAGAGCCTTTGTTTCAGAGCCCAGTTATGTATAACAAGTAATACTCAGTGAATGTTAAACATGTATTAAAAGAAAAATGATTCAGCTCAGCTCACAAGAAACTGCTGGATACTATTCTGGAAATGCCTAATGAATACAAGGCCACTGTGAGCAATGACAAACCTTTAAACATGATAATCAAAAAGTACACATTAAGTATCATTGCTCACCTTATTTATGAGAGTGTCACTTCTCAAAATGATTGCATGCTGTCAGCTCTCATGGGTGAAGTTTGGCTTTGAGGGTTGGAGAAGAAGCTTTCCAGCACCTTTGGATTTCCAATTCAGTTCTGAAAGAGCAAAGACACAAACTACAATGATGTATGAACTGGACATGTTTGATTGTTGCTGCAGCACAAAACAGGTTTATAAACTGAATCAGTAACAAAATTATGGTGTTGAAAGTAAGTAGCCTGATGATTCTAGATTAGTGACTCCAAAGCAGGCTGAGTCAAAACCTGAGATGGAGACTGGGTTTGTTTAAAGCTGAGGACAGTGAATCAGTCCCTGCTCACTGACAGGATTCCCAGAGTCTGGAAGCTTCTCCATGATGGGAATGTAATACACTGCAAGTTTCAGCTCATTCTCAGGTGCTGGCAGGTTTCATGGATCCTCGTGTTTGTCACAGAGGATTAAAGGCAGCCAGACTTTCAGTTTTATGTGTATAGTGCCAAATCACAACAGTCACCTCAAGGCTCTTTCCACAGAGGAGCTGAAGGCTCTGCATCCCATTCTACTCTTAAGTATCATAGGAACCACAAGTAAGCCAGCAGTCTGAAGTATAAACAGACTGCTCTTTGTTTAAATATTGAATATAAGAAACTTGTAAATATAAGGTTTGTTTACAGTGAATATAAAGAAATCACGGGAACCTCCCCAGCAGTCTAGGCCTATAGCAGCATAACTAAGAGAGGCTTCAGGGTCACCTGATCCAGCAACTGTGTTCAGACCAGTATCATTTTATTTTACATTGTGATAAGCCTGGGTCAGTTCAGTGCAGATTAATGAAGCACTGTACTCGCAGATATTGAATATGGATGCACTGAAGCTCATCAGGATATTTATTTGGAATCTGTGGCTGAAAATAATCATTTTACTTAACTAGTAAGTCCAGAAGCTCATATTTCTGTCATAACATTGTTTAAATAGTGAACGCTTTCCTACGATATCCGCTAACATTTGCACAGAAAATTTAAGCTAGCGTCTCAAAGACGGCAAAACCCGCAATAATCTCTACAAATGCATCTCAGAGTTGGGATATCAGCGCTCTCTTACACCACATTAATCTAATTTCAAGTGCTTATTGAACTCACGGCCGTAATAATATCACTATATAAACGCTGTCCATTGAAATCCTCTTACCTGAACACTGCAGCATCCGCCGGAAGTCAGCGAGCATGGCTTCTGTAGTCCTTCTTCTGTAGTCCTTCGTCTGTAGTCCTTCTCTGTCAGTGATCCTCCGTTAGAACGATAACTACCTTCTCGACTGACTACGAGGTGCAGACGGCCCTTGCTGGCCCATATTTACAGGCCTGAAAACCGCTAATAAAGTCAGTAATTACCTGATAACATCCGAAGCGGGTGAACTAATGCAATTAGCTGGACAGCAACGGGAATACGCGTGACCATGGTTACGGCCGATGGGGTGATGGGTACTGTAGTTCATTTATTTATTCATCGTTGGTTCATGGATTTAACACAGAGGGGAAAACGGCTTCAGACCACGGAACTCACAGAAAAAATTGGACACCGAATATAGCACTAACCATAAACACGTAAATATAAATTTAGACCTAAAAAGCCCCACAAATGTCATCGTTACAACCATAAGCAGCACCCCACATTAAATGAAACGAGGAGAAATTCATGTCAAAAGGAAAAGTGGCGGTTAAGGATCGCAATTAAAGGCATAATTCAGCTTCTGAGCTTCCAGTTCAAAAGAAAGGGGGGAAAAAAGGGGGACAGGGGCAAAAAAAAAAAAAAAAAAACTATACTGCAGCTTAGAAGCCGTGCTCAGAGGCACGAACTTTATCCCACTGCATTTCAGGCAGGTTAGAAGTCGTGCCGAGTAACACGAAAAAAGAGGGAATTCGTGTTCATGAGCACGAATCAATAGATTAAATTTCGTGACTACTGCACGAACTGCCGTGAGACCGGGTTGGCTCAGCGCAGCACCGCTTCTTTTTTAACCTACTGTATTTATTTACTTATTTAGTTAAAAGATGAAGTGAACAAAGGAATCTTTTGGTGATTCGCAATGGAAATGTGTGAAAGGTCATACTGACAAAAATTTTAGGCATCTATTTTAGGTTTTCAAAACTTGATACTTCACCAAAACTTTTTTGAATCACAGAACTCAACGTTTTTGTTAAGAAGGCGCCACCTTTTGGTGACAGTCTACAATTGAGGGAAAGGGGTGTGTTCATGCTGGAAAGTAGATACGCCCAGGAGAAGGAGGGGGACTTCCAGCCCGACGACAGCCGGACGTCGGCCAGCTGGGGGCTGGACTTCAGCTGGCCGACGTCTGGCTGGATGCGGCAACATTAGGTGGCTGCATCTGTATCTGAGCTGATCCCCATCCCCTACACTGACAGCATACAGGCTGTAGAAATGTTGGATTCAGTGAATGAATCTCAGCATCAGCAGCTTTGATTCAAACTCATCTCTGCTGCACTGATGTAACCTGTAACTCTGACCATGAACACAAACACTGTGCTCCAGTCCAACACAGAGCTTTACTGTAAATACAGTACAACAAGCTAACCTGTTTATCACACACTAAACTGCAGTATTTTCATACAATCTTTGGATTACACAAAGTCAGCATACTTGCATCAGCATCACATCTCTGAGTGAACTTCTCTCTCTTCTCTCCCTGAAATACAGCAGCTCTTCTTTTAGCTAGCAGACACACTGTGTGACAAACTGCACACACTTTGTGTGTTTGCTGATATTGTTGAGCATTTAGAAACGTTGCATTTATCTGCCACATGTTACTCCCTTCATGCTCGCTCCTCTTCAGTAGCGCTAGCTAAGCTGTTTATGTACTGCGAGCACAACTTACGGACTCGGTCCAGCCCGCTGTAACCCCTGATTATAGCGCTATAAATGAGACATTAATTATATGTATTTAATCCCTTTGTACCCGATAAGCCCCGGCGATGGAGGATACGCCAGTACGATTGTCTCTTATGTGTTATTATTCCTCCGTTATGTTCAGATCGTTTGATGTTTGATGGCGCACTGACCGGAAATGCAAACTTCTCTCTGACGTGTTAAAAAGTAACGAGTCTGTTTTGAAAATGTAAGAAGTAGAAAGTACAGATACTTGTGTAAAAATGTAGGGAGTAAAAGTAAAAAGTTCTCAGAAAAGTTAATACTCAAGTAAAGTACAGATACCTAAAAAATCTATTTAAGTACAGTAACGAAGTATTTGTACTTCGTTACTTCCCACCTCTGGAGCCAACTGAGCGCTGCAGAGTTTAAACGAAGCATCGACATTTTTTATAATCGAATTAATCGAGTTAATCGATGAATCGTTGCAGCCCTACTCCAGACACAGACTTGAACTTAAATCACACAGCTTTATTGCTGGAACACAAAATACAGACTTTCATGAGGACTAGAACACAAAACTAGAACAGAAGCACACAGCAGGAAAACTATGAAGACATCGCGACGAGAACTAAGTGAAAACACGGACAACTGGCTGATTCCAGAATAAAGAGCATTACAATAGTCTAAGTGGGAAATAATAAAAGCATGAATTAATGCCATATTCAGCTTCATCATGTTTAGGATGTGTGTCTGAAGCTCTGAAACCATCCAGTGGCTTTAATGTTAGATTTGTACATTTGTACCTGAGGCTGAATCAGGATTCACATTATTGTAGTCAGAGCTCTCCTCTGCAGCATCATGTCTCCCTGTTAAGAGCAAAGCATCATGTGATTTAATAACACACACACCCTCTTTCCTCTAACATCACAGCTTACAATCCAATAATTATGGGTCATATTTTATTACTTACTCCTCTCATCAAGCTGAATAGTAGATGCTGCATTACTGTGTTCACCTGCTGCTCCCCCTGAAATAATAAT
The DNA here is from genome assembly GCF_007364275.1 of Archocentrus centrarchus. Taxonomy (NCBI): domain Eukaryota; kingdom Metazoa; phylum Chordata; class Actinopteri; order Cichliformes; family Cichlidae; genus Archocentrus; species Archocentrus centrarchus. The sequence goes on along the minus strand of NW_022060278.1, from coordinate 605,430 downwards.
GTTGCATTAATTTTAACAGTCATAATCATTTAACCTCTCAGAGGTCCATTAAAGTTCATACTGTACCACTTTGAGTGTTTCCAGAGTTTCTGACTGATTCATAGACACAAAGATCTCCTACAGGGCAGCGAAAAAGAAGAAATAAAGTCAAATTTATTTCCTTTTGTTGGGTTTGTGTGTCTGTATCTTGAGCACTAACTGAGTGTGATAGTTGTAAAGTTTTCATTTTGGGGCTGACCGTGGAGAAGAGAGGAGTAAACTTGAGTTTCACTTTGGTCGGCTGTTTGGGGCGTAGCAGAGCCTTGATTGATGTTTGGAGACTGCATGAAGCTGAAACATGGACTGTAAATGTAACAAAGCACATGTATCGAATCACTGTGTTTACAAATGGACAAAGACAGTGCTGTACAAACCTGTGACCACATGGATCTGTCAGAAAAGGAAGAAAACATGTTTTAGAATCACTTAAATCAGCAGAAACTGTTTTCAGTAAGTTATCAACATGTAAAGGTCTCACCTTTTATCCTTGTGCGGCAGCACATACAGCACAGCAGCACAGCAACAATCAGTGAACTTCCACAAACCAGTCCAACCATGAACGGCACAAGAAACGACCAGCATTCACCTCTGAAACCTCAAATTATAAATAACTTTGAATAAATCATATTTACTCTGTGTGTAACTTTAACATCCAGACACAAGAACAACACCCACCACTGTTACAGACTCACAAAAACCAACATGTAAAAGAATAAAACAACATGAACGCTGGAAATAACTAAACATGTTCAGGATGTCGTGGGCAACATGACTGATCAGAGGTCAGTGAGTTTATAAAACAGCAATTGTGGGTCAAAAAGTGAGTTACAACAGTTTAAATACACCAAACATGTTTTTGGAAATCACTTTTTTAACACAACACCTGCTGTGGGGTACAGAGGGTTAAAACACAGAACTCGAATTTATTTAGATCTTTTTAATACAATAACCTGTGATCTGTTCACAGTTTTGTTCTCCGATGCTTCCATACGGCAATTATTGGTTAACCGCAGTGAACCGTTCAACCTCTACATGAGATATAATGCTTTTTGGTCCTAAATCATAAATTTATTCAACACTGTGTGCTGAATCCAAACTCACCAGTCTTGTTAATCCAGACTGACTGACTGTCCTCTGTGTAGTAAACTGGGTCTCCTCTTCCTCCTCTGCACCTGTAGAGTCCTTCCTGTGAGACTCTGATTTGTCCATTTGAGAGGAAACTGCATCTTGTGTGGTCAGAGGTTCAGAGTGTTTCTCATCTCTGTACCAGTAGTATTTCCAACCAGATGATGATGATGATGGTGATGATAGGCTCACAGAGCAGGTCAGGCTCACACTGCCCCCTACTGGAACAGCTGTGTTATCAGCTCTCAGTTCAGCCTTTGGTTTATCTGCAGTTCAGTTAGAACAAGAACAGAACAAGAAAATGAATCAGAACAATTTAAAGAACTGCATGGAAATAATATCACAAACCTTGATGATGGAGACACAACACACCGTACAACTGTTACACAAAATACTCATTTAATCAGCACTTTGAACCTTTTATATGTACTTTGCTGTATTTAAAAATAATTAGATATATTTCAAATGCTGTAATGAATTTGAAGTGTGACTGAGTTTATTGATCAGTGATGAGAAGACGACTCTAGAAGAAGATAAAAACTTCTGAATCCTCATGAGTCAGAACACGAGGAAACATTAACATTTCTGAATTTGCCAGCTTGTAAATAAAAAGTCTTGTGACACTAATTCACTCCAACATGAACTCATCAGCTTCATTTTGTGATACACATTAAAATCCTTCAATGTAATGTGTCTGAGTGATATCTGAGAATGAATCTCAATAATCTGAATGATAACATACCAGCACATATAAAACAGATAATATTGATGAAATGAATCCAACTTACATGATACAGTCAGTGTGATGGTATCACTCCACCCTGTTAACAAATAGTCCCTTCTGCCCCGGCATCTGTATCCTCCACTGTCAGACTCAGCAGCTCTGCTGATTCTGTATTCACTGGATGTTGGAGGTGTGTTTAACTTGGCTGGACTCCATTCATACGTCCACTGAGTTCCTCCACCTCCCTGAATCTCACATCTGACAGTGACTGTCTCACCGCTGAATATCTGAGTCCAGGATGGCTGCAGGATCACAGTGGGCTTAATGGGATCTGTTCACATAAAAATATCTAGTTAGGAGACAAATAGAAACATGAAAATTCTGCTTACTGAAAAACAGCTGATTCATAAAATAAAAATAAAATCTGAAACTTTTTATGGTAAAAAGTGTTTTTCTTGAATCCAGACAGTATGATACTGTAACCAGCATCTGAACATTGTGAAGTTAATGTTGTTTTTGGTAGTTGATATCAAAATGTTTTTAAAGGCACAAAAGGTTTTTTGAATATCCACCCATCCATCTCCTTCCACTTATCTGCATCAGGGTTGCAGAGGTGCTGGAGCCCATCCCAGCTAACATAGGGCGAGCGGCAGGGTACACCCTGTATAGGTCACCAGCCTGACGCAGGGCTAACACAGAGAGACAGACAAGCATTCAAGTTCACACCTATGGGCAATTTCGAATCATCAGTTAACCTAATGTCAGGAACTGCTTGTCTTTGGACTAGGGATGTGACAACTAATTGTCACTAGTTGGTACCAGACGTACTAGTCATTAACCTAATTGTAAAAGATTTTAATAGTGCCGGTAAATGTTTGTCCTAAATGTTATGCAGCCATCTGCCACCAGATGGCACTCCAGCCCTGAGATCATTAACGAAAAATGCCATAACTGATAATCTTGGCCTGATATTTTTATTAGGTCTAATATCATTAGCTATTTTTGTTTTACAACGTAACCTGAAGCACACCTCCGGAAACACCCTTCCTTTCCTACATTTCCGCCTACTTCCCTCCTAAGTTTGTACAAAGAAGTAAAAAAAAAAAAACTAGAGGGACAAATGTGTTTCCACCTTAAAAAAAAAAGAGTAGGACCCAGGAGGGGAAAAGAGCCAGCATTTATGTTTCTGTCGGCCGGGACTGCATGTAAAACACTGGGACACGACCAAAAGGAAATTAACACACACAACGGACCTGCACAAGCATAAACGCTACAACATAGGCCACTTACGTACTTTAGGTTACGTCGTAGCAGCTGAAGTCCGAATCAGGGGTGAGCTGGAGGAGGAGGCTGGGGGAGAGGGAGGCCTGGGCTCCACTGCTCGAGATGCCGCCCCGGATAAGCGGAAGAAAATGGATGGATGTTTGTACTGTACTGTGTTGATGCGTGTCATGACTTGTAAAACAACGAGCATCGGTCATAATGCGCGGCACAATGCGTCACACTTAAGTTCATAGGCGTAGGAACCGGGGGGATGTCCCGGTTATATTGGAGACTGGCGCATTTGTCCTACCCAGAAAATTTTTTAACTCGCGTGCTTTTATTTTGAAAGCGCAACATAGCGTCATGCCGCTGGGCTGCCCCCGCCCCCCTCTGAACGGCTCGGAGTGTTTGGGAGACAGCGGCAGGAGTCAGAAACTCTCTGAATGAGGTAAAACGCTCTGTCGGGAATGTTACCATAAATATGGCTGTTTGTCAGTTTACTTTCATACAGAGGATAAAGTTTACTTACTGAACAAGAAGACAATTTGCAATGAATTTCAAATGAGAAGCGGAAAAATCATTTTGGCTCTTCTGCTTAGGCCAATGTTTTTAACCTTTTTTTTGGCTAAATGCAGGGCTGTAAAGAGGCACACAGCTTGTCTATTAAATGTGTGAGGTATCACTTTTATTATTTTCTTTTGGTTATTATTTTTATTGATATTTTTTTGATTTAGTAGATTAGAGTTTCAAACTGAATAGGCATATTTTAATAGCTGTTTTTTTTTTAACTTAAGGTTGATATTAAAAAGTGAATCATTTGTTCATTACATTATCTGTGAGGATTCTTTAATGTCAGAACGTTGTTTAAAGAACCAGTTCTGTTGCCAGTCAACCTACATAAATTTTTGACTATTATTAAATGTTTTCAACCAATAAAACATAAACTTTGCACTACTGTGCGTTACTTTTGTACTGAAATATTTAGCTTGCTAGTATATGAAGGAGTGTGAGGGCCACATTGAGAAAAAAAAATCATTTTGAGACTAAAGTCAAAATCGTTGGAAGTCGTCATTTCAAGTCAAATAACGGCCACAGCTGCTATACTCTCTACAAAATGCCTTGGGTAGAAACAACTTGATCAGCTGTGTTATTGTGTCTTGTGGTTCTGCATGTCCCCTCTGTACTGTACGAAGGTGCAGGCATCCTTCCATCTAACCGTTGCCAGTTTGTGTGGTTTTCCTTCTGAGCAGATGCAGCTTTCTGCACTCTCTCTTTAACATCCTCATACTTATCACTACATCGTGTTTATGTACAAAAAGAGAAATCATATCCTTGTTACTAAACCAAATCTAAAGTATAGTTTCACTAACTCATAATACAAGACATTCTGGAGGGTACAACAGACGTGTCGTGGCAGTTGTTTGACTTGAAGCAACTTTAATCTGCACATTTTGACTTTTTCTCAAAATTTTGAATTTATTCTCAGAATGCACAATTTATTTTGCACAATTTATTTTACTCCTTTGTACTAGTACCAGTGCGGCCAGCTGATAAAGTAAGCCCTCCAGCCTGGAATGACATGGTCATTATGCTTCATTAAAGACTCAAGCCATTTTGTTTGGTGGTTTGTCCAACATATACAGTATGTCAATTATACATGCAATAATATAGGTGTACACAACACTATTTTTCCAAGAAACATTTGAAGAAGGAGAAAGTAAAAGATCAAATAGCATTTTTTATGCTATTTTTATGTATTTACGGCTCTGTCAGGTTTCCGATATGTGTCCCCCCCAATAGTAAACTCCTTCCTACGCCCTTGCTTAAGTTGCAATTAATTGATTTTTTTGAATGTTATTTTACAATATTCAATGATGCTTGAACATCGTTTGCAGTAAAGTGTTTTCATATATTTAATATCAATTGATTTTAAGTTTTTTTTCTTCCTTGTTTGTAGTGTAACAAGCAGTGTTCACAATGCACGATACGCTGTGCCACACAGTTAAGCAGCATTTAAAGTGAGATTCATTATAGAAGAATGTGATTAATGGTTTCAAATGCCTTTGTGTAGACAGATTTTGACATTGTCCTTTAAACAGGCATAACATTTAATTTGATATCCAAGTGTTTCTTAGTCTTAGACTAGTCGGTTAGTCTAATTTTTTCCCCTTGTTTAGTCGACTAATAAATTGTCACCAGGAACATCCCTGCTTTGGACTGTGGGAGGAACCCGGAGTACCTGGGAAACCCCCACGTAAACACGGGGAGAACATGCAAACTCCACACAGAAAGGCCCGGGCCAAGAATCTGTGTTTAATTGTTGTTTCTGTTTGTTTTTTTCCTTTTTCTAGAGCTAGACGGACACTTTGAGAGCGGATTCTCTGTTAAAGTCATTCCTGACAGTTTTAAAGAGACTTGGATCTCCAACAAAACTAAATAAGTTCTTCTATTTGCCCATTTCCACCTCCCCAAGTCATTTTAGTGACAGGAAGAGAAACTGAAGGACAGACAGACAACATCACAGGGCGCTGTTCCTGTTCCATCTCAGGAATACTGCCAAGATATACAACCTTTCCCGACTCGCTCCGAAAAAACACTTTAATGCAATTTTCCTCGACTTCCCACAAAAATAAAGATAAGACAAGATCAGACGTGCAGCTACATACTTTCTGAGGTGTATGTGGACACATTTTTAGCCCCCCCCAACCCATGCACGCACACATGCACACACAAAAACGCACCCTCTCAAGGTCTACTGTGTTCATGTGTGCAGATTTCACTTATTCATGAACTTATAATATAAAAGACTTCTATTACAGGCTTTTATTTTCCATCCGTCCATTTTCTTCTGTTTAAACAGGGTCAGGTCACGGGGGCAGCAGCCTAAGTACGGAGACCCTACTTAGGATTTGCCACCCTGTAAAACCTAAGTGGGGGGGGGGGGGGGGGGGGGCAACAGGAGGAGGAGAGGTGAAGGAGCGCAGGGACGCCTAATCAGCGCCGTTCCTCCATTACTGATCATATCATATGCACAGCTGTTAAATACAGAATATGCCGACTAACATAATTTCCCTGCATCACTTTGCCCCCTCCCTAGTGCGGCACCAGTGGATAAGATAAGATAAAACTTCCCACGACGGGGAAATTTGCTTATTACAGCAGCTCAAGTACAGAGAACAAGGATGAAATATAATAAATGAAATAAAATAGAAAACACTATATACATAAGATATATATCAATGCACATATATATGAACACATATCCATCAAAACACTATATACAGATATCAGTTAATATTATTAACAATATTATCAGCTCATCCAGAATTCTGCTGTAAAGTGATGTAGGATACATTTTAGGGGTCTCCATATTCCTTTTTGACTGCAAATTAAAACCCAATTAAAACCCATTTTTACCAACAAATCACAGGGTTGAGCAGGTTCTGATGCAGGCTGTTCATTAGACATCTTAGTAGCACACAAATAGTTAAAAACACACAGACAGTAGCATAGTGAAGACTGAGATACACACACAGAATAACAGGAAAGAAGAAAGAACCTGTTGATCATGCCCCGGCTTCCTCATCACTCCCTCCGACCGAGGAGAGCCCGTGCTGAGATTAAGTGTGAGTCCAAATAAAATCAAACTGTCCAAATGATCCATGGCGATGAGCCAGCTCTGTTGCAAAAAGTTACTAGTTCTTAGAAATATACAAACACAAAAAAACAAAGGACAAAAAGTAAAAGCAAGAAGCCCTCCTGGGAGGTTGTGCCTTAGTAGTTGCTGGAAAAACAGACAACACGGACAAAGACGATAAAAGACTTAAATCTGCTAACGATATTCTACAAAGATACTCTTTCCCTTTCTTTGCCTAAGATTTATGCTGAGTCTGCACTTTGCAAGCATACATTAGAAACTGTCATTAATTCTACTGTCATTATCTGAAAAGGCACAAACATCCTGAAGCATCTTCAATACATCAACAAGACAGTAAGAAAAATTCATCACAATAATTGTCAGAAACAACATCCTTGCGGCCATCCTATGGTACTCCTGGAGAAGGATTTACAACTGCCCACACTTACACTGACCTGATATGAGGGAGAAAATGAGGCCCAATTTGCCCCTAGACTTGTTGCTTAGACAGATTTATACTTTCTTGATTTGCATTTCCAAAATCTTTGGCTGTGCTACATAAGCAAAGTAGCCTATGGCTAGGTCCACTGGACAGATTTATCCCTATAACCAGTATAAATCGAAAAATGGGCAAACAAGATGACTGGTGTCCTATACACGAACCCAAAAAGATTTTATGAGTGCAGTTTTATGAGCTGAGACCCCTAAGCATGAATTTGAATGAGCAACAGGTTCATCAGGGCTAGAGCAGAAGACGAGTATGCTTTGAGAGTGATCTGAGAGGGCCTGCTTGGCCACAACAGACTGTTAGGGAGGGGTAGCAGAGCTTCTGGTCCCTGAACACAAATAAGCGCAACTCAAAGAGGCCTCAAATCTTCCTGCTACTTTTAGACACGCAATATGCATTTATTACAGTGTAGAAGGCAGTTTAGTTGCAAATAAACAGAAGTAGGAATAATAACTTTAAGTATCAGCATTGGGTGTTAAAAATATTTCCCAACAGTGATAAAATGAAACAGAAAGCTCATCAGTCCAGTTTTTGTAGTTTTAGCTACACTGGCTTCTAATTTCCTACAGAACTGAAATCTTCAGCAATATTACATGACAGTAATTGTGTACAGACTTTGGACTCAATCTGCCTTGAAATTCATTAAAAATTTTCTGTGACCTCTTCAAGTATTTGCATGATAATGTAGTGATGATAATATATAATTTGCAACATTCCAACACCTCCACTGGACTGTGCAGTAAAATTGCAGGACAAAGACTTCCTCTGACATGTTTCTGGGTCACTCGGCACATGTACCGTAAAAAAATCAGAGTTTTCTGTGTCATGAAAGTAGCTCTATCTTTTTTACTTGGCTCACCATTGTATCACCATGGTAACTCATAATGACAACATAACCTGGTCAGGTGCAGGTTATGTTCAGAGTTTCGGTTTAAAATCTTCTGGAAGCGCCACATTTTCATTGAATCCTTTATCTGCAGCATGTTTTAAGTGTGATGTAGATTCTTTACTGTAGGAAAAGTGTACCTTACTAAAACCACTGAATGAAGCTCAGCTGTAAATTTGCAGCAGTGAAAACTGTGCATCAAATTGCCACTGGAAAATGCATGTATTCATTTGGTGATTTAGAAATTGTACAAATGTTTTTATACTTGATTCTGATCTGCTGCTGAGTCTCTTTCACTCTGCTGGAATTGCAGCTCCTTGAACACAGAACACACACCAAGAAAACCTGTTCAATCAGTCACTTTGATCTGCTGTATTACTTTGTTTTACTTTGCTGTGTTTAAAAATAACGAAGGATAAATTTAATTTGAATTGTGACTGAGTTTATTGATTAGTAATAAGAAGATGATTCTAGAAGAAATGTAAACACTACCAAATCCTGATGAGTCAGAAACATGTGGAAACATTAACATTTCTGAATTTGCCAGCTTGTAAATCCTTAAACACAAGAACACACTTGCAGTATATCAGACAGTACACAAGAAACATTAAGATGAATAATCCATCTCCAATAAATCACAGCAAAAACAAAAGCTGTTTTGATCCTGCTTACCTTTAACTAACATCCAGCTCTGTGGTGACTCTCTTCCTGAGTATCCACACTTGTAGAAACCTTCATCAGACTTTGACACTGCAGAGATGTTCAGCTCCTCTCGGGTATCATTTTGAATAAGTTTGTCATTGTGGTAGAAAAACACATTGGAAAGTATTTTTTGTGTCTTCAAACTGCAGCTCAGACTAACAGAAGCTCCTTCAGTCACAGGATGAACAGGACTCACCAGGATAGGAGCATCAGGATCATCTGTGACACAATCAAACACAATTGTTTCAGTCAGATCAGCTGGTGCAGACTTTTAGAAAAAGCTGACACACAATAATAAGAACAGATTGAACAAATGCTTTTCATCATGAAGATCTAATATCTGATCTTGAATATTTAAAAACTTCTGTATGTGTCAAGCAAATGACTTGTTTTTTACTAAATAATTTGTATAGAACTTAATTTGAATTGTGATCTGTGACATGAAAAATTTTGTTCAGATCACACATGAACACAAAAAATGTCCCTAAACCAAACCCTCATGACAATGAGGAAAAATATGAAAAAAAAATCATATTTAAAATAGGAAAATATGTGCCTGAGTAAAGATGATGATGATGATGATGATGATGATGATGATGATGATGATAGGCAGCTGCCTAAGTAGAGACACCCAGACCTCCCTCTCCCCAGCCACCTCCTCCCCAGGATAACCGGGGAACACTGAGGTGTTCCCAAGCCAGCCAAGAGATATAATCTCTCTAGCATGTTCTTGGTCTGCCTCAGAGCTTCCTCTCAGTAGGGTAGGACATGCCCAGAACACTCTTAACCCAAGAGGCACCCAGAAGGCATCCTAGTCAGATGCCTGAACCACATCAACTGGTTCATTTCGATGTGCAGGAGTAGTGGTTCTACTCTGAGCCCCTATTGGATGACTGCACTCTTCACCCCATCTCTAAGGGAGACGCCAGCCACCCTTCATGGGAAGCAAATTTCACTGCTTGTTTCCGTGATCTTGTTCTTTTGGGTAGTACCCAAAGCTCGTGAACATAGGTGAGGTTGGGGGCATAGATTGACCGGTAAATCGACAGCTTCACTTTTATGCTCAGCTCTCTCTTCTCCATGACAAACTGGTGCACCGTCTCCACGATTGCAGCCGCGTTCCTAGTTTGTTCATCTCATGCATCCTGACTCCAAGTTACTCTCACTTCCACTCTTCCAGCTCCTTAGAAAGGAGAGTTTGTCACACTTCTCACCTTCCAGAAGAGACTGAGGATTGTGATCCCCTGATTGTCGGAGAATGTTCTCCCGTCCCCCTTCTTGAAGATGCAAACTACCACCCCACTGCCTCAGATCTCCATGTGATGTTGCAGGGGCGTGTCAATTAAGACAGCCCTACTGCTGGTACCTGTCAGTTACCTCTACAGGCTATCAAAGCCCAATAGGACTCCTTCTTCAGTTTGATGGCTCCCTTCACCTCTGGTGTCCACCATCTGGTTCGGGGATTACCACCATGGCAGGCATCAACCATCTTGGAGCCACAGCTCTGTGCGGTGGCCTCAACAATTGAGGTGCAGAACATGGTCCATTCAAACTCAATGTCCTCAGCCTCCCTCAGAATGCTGTTGAAGTGCTGCCTGAGGTGGGAGTTGAAGATCTCGTGGATTGGGGCCTCCACCAGGTGTTCAACACATGGCATGAGCTCTGAAACCAGTCTTCTGGTGAGGGCTGGACTCTGTTGTTGGCAATCGAAAACAGAAAAATACCTACAACACAGACTAAAACTTGACAACGCGACTCCAGGAACACAGGGGAGGTGAAATGAACCAAAAATTCAAGAAATTAAATATAACCTTTAAGGAAGCTCAAAAGCTAAATACAAAATGCAAAAACACTGGGTCAGAGACCGAGGAACATGACAGAAAGTTTGCTGCTCTGAACGATGTATAAATTCTGCATTTGCTGTTGCACTTGGCAAATTTTGGTAAGTCAGTCTAAAAGACTGAATGAAATAACCAAGAGTGTTATCCTGCTTTAGTAAGACGACTAAAATTGTCTGAAATATTCATTTTGCCACATAGAATTACTTCACATACAGCAAAGCTGGGACTAATGCTCATGTGGCATCTAAATCATTAAAATACAAGAAAAAGTATAATAACATACCCTGTACAGTGATGCTGACTGCACTGCTGAACTCTCCTGATCCAGACTCACACCAGTACACTGCAGTATCTGACTGTGATGTGTTGATGTTACATGTGGATCCAGTCATTGTCCTACAGTCAGAGGTCAGTCGGCCGTCCTCAGTGAACTTCTTCACTCTCCACTCAGCAGAGTTTCCCTCACAGGTCAGTGAGACAGAGTCAGAGGTGAAGTGTTGCACTCTGTCAGGACTCACTGTGAGAGACGCTGCTGAATGAACATCTGGAAACATGCAGGGAGGAGACAAAGCTCAGAGATGTTAGGATTAAAATATCACAGTGAAAATGTTCATTTGCTTCCTGAAGATCAGAGATAATATTTCAACAAACTATATTACTAATAAATAACTACTGTTTCTTGCTTGAAAGCAAGATATCCTTTAAATATGTTTAAAATGTTGATAGATTCAATTATCATTCCTTTTGTCTGGGCTGGTAAACATCCTCGAAGCTCAAAGTCACGCCTTCAGAAACCTACTGCTGAGAGTGGCTTCGGCCTCCCTGTTTTTCACCATTATTATTGGGCCTGTAATGCCAGAGCCTGGGTTTTTTTGGAGTCATGTCTATTTGGGGGATAAAGAGGTGGATCACTGTTGCCTTATTGGCCGCTGAATGAAAATCTTGCCTCCTTAGCACTTACAAGTTCCTCTCTAGCCGCTGCTCTGTTTTCCAATCTCTCTTTATCTTTCCAACAACTGAAGGACAATTTTGTTCTAAAAAATTCACTCATGATTCTCAAGCAGATAAAGATGGTTCTGAATCTCCCTGGCTTCTCTATTTATGCTCCCATTTATCAGAACTCAGCATTTAAACCAGGTACAACGGATGTAGTCTTTAAGCACTGGCTAAATAAGGGCTTGGCTGTTATTAACGATCTATACATTAGTAATCACTTTGCATCCTTTATGCAACGCCAATCAAAATTTGGTCTCCCTTCTAGCCACTTCTTCACATATTTGCAAATTCGTAACTTTGTCAGACAGCACTTCCCCCACTTTGATAGCCTACCTGAGCAGCACAGCTTTTATGAGCTTATAAAAAAGCCCCCTACCTCTAAACAGTTAATTTCTCATTTTGTCAGTCTTTTCAGTTTGTCCCCTCCCTCTAACCATATAAAAGATGCCTGGTCTTTTGACATACTCGGTGAAATTTCAGATGAGCTGTGGGATAAGAGTCTGTCGAGAATCAAATCCTGTTCCATCAATTCTCGACTGCAACTTATTCAACTCAAAGTTGTCCACAGGTTGCACTTTTCTAAAACCAAACTTAAACTATTTCCGTGTGTCTCCCCAATTTTAGATGATGGGACTCTGGGCCACCTTTTTTGCTCCTGCCCTAAACGTACGGACTTCTGGTGCAAGATATTTCAATTTTATAGTAATGTTTATGGCAGACATCTGACTCCTGACAACCATTTGATTATTGCTCTAATTTTTCTCTTACTCTTCCCACGTCTCTACAGCAGGCTCTTATGTTTGGTTTGGTGGTCGCAAAGCGGGTTATTCTGAGGGGAAGCAAATCCTCAGCCCTCAAATGATACATGTAGCTGATGCTATGGTGGTCTGTGTGGGTTGCCGTAGTGACAGGAAGTAGGAATATGCTACGAGATTTTATTCACTAATTTTGGTTTAATAATGGCACAATTATTTTATAACAATAAGTTACATGGCATTTCAGTTAATGTTTTTTGTAAAATTACCGGTGCTTAAAAGAAAACTATATTTGTATTAAGTCATGGAATTGCATGACCCGGAAGTGTGTGTTGTCAGTAACGGGAGAGAACGGACACAAGAGAAGTCAGAGAGAAACGAAATCGTCGATAAAAGACTCAAATCTGCTAACGATATTCTACTACTGGTCAACAGGCGCACACGGTAATGATTATTTGCAATGCTGTTAATATTTGTTACAACTGAAATGTGTGATTTATGTTTAATATGAATCTGAGAGTTTGAACGAAACCATTTTGTCCTTTATTTTAGTTTTCACGGTGTTTCAGGTGTTCCATTGATGATCCGTGCATCTTTTATGACCTGTAAAAGAAATAAATGTCTGTGGACATCAGTACGAAGTGTGAAGTCCTTTTGAGCAGACCAGAGTAGCTACAATACAGTCTCCTGTATTTATCTTGAAGAGATCTGATACTCTTTGTCAAACACTCAGCATTAGTTCCTTGATTTGTGGGGTCGTTTCAATAGGTATATACAAAGTAATGCTTAAAGGATTATCCTGACCATTTGGATCTGTTTTCTTTTTTTTTATAGTGCACTGTCATTGCTGCTCTAACTGCCTGTTGTCCCTTGTGTCTCTGTCTCCTGCTTTATTTTTTAATGTTTTGTTTTTTCATCTGTATTGATTATTTAATTCTGAGAAATTATAAATAACGTATTTAAAAATATGTTTTAACTGTTTAGCACATTTTGAATAAATATCATCTCTTATTAGTGAAATGAGAATAAATCTTCTTTCTACTTTTGTCAGAGCTGTTAACCTGCCTGCTGACTCCTTATTAACTGTAACCACTAAAAGTGTTTCATTGATGCAAATCCAGTTTGTCCAGTAAGTAAAAATAATGACATACAGTAAAAGTACTCTTTTTTTCATATCACTTTTAAAAAATAAAAATAAATAAAGAAATTCAGTTTGATCTCAGAGCGAAAGGAAAAGATGTGTACAGGCATTTTATCATCAATCTAATTTCCAATTAGATTTTAATGAGCTGAATATTTGTGAAAAATTGATGGATAAAAATGATGACATAACATCAGCTTATTGAAAGGACAGAGAAAAACAAACTGACCTGCAGACCAGACAAACTTTGGTTCACTGTGATCAGTGTGATACTCTGGGTCTCCTCTTCCAGCTCTACACACATATCCTGCTGTGTGTGTCTGTCCATCAATGATGTAGGAGTCCTGTGCAGTCCCACTGCCATCAGGTAGCAGCTCATAACTGTAGGATTTCTCTGATAGATCAGGAACAGCTTTATACCAGTAGAAGCTCCATCCTGCAGACGGATGTTCAACCTCACAGTTCAGAGTTACTGAGGCTCCAGGACTCAGCCATGATGGAGACACAGTGAGGACAGGACGGGGTTCTAGTGGGAAAACAGTTTTCTCAGAAAGCACCTGCACAGTATTGTCTCCAAATGTCTCACGAAATTTAAGACTGAAACAATTTACACATTTAAAAATCTCTAATCTCAACATGTACTAACAAAAACACATTTTTACAGCCTGTTTATATTCTCAGGTTAAAGGAGCTTTGACTCTACTTACTGTCAGAAACTGTCAGTGTGACTGAATCACTCCACTCTGTTTTTTTATGCTGTGAACTTTTCATTCGGCCCTTACAGTGATAGTTTCCACTGTCAGCTGTTAAAGCAGATTCAATCCTGTATTCATTTTGATTTTCAGGTTTTCTGTAGCTGTTTCTTTCCCATTCATAATCCCACTCAGTGTCTCCTCCATGGATCTCACATCTGACAGTGATCGTCTCTCCTCTGTATATCTCAGTCCAGTTTGGATGCAGAGTCACAACAGCTTTGTTTGAGACTGTTAATGTTCAAGAAAGAACAACAAGAACACATGAATGCTGAAAATATTCAATTTAAGACCAGACATCTGGTGGGAAACACATCAGCTTCCTAAATCATAAATTATTTAACAATGTGTTAAATTTGAACTCACCAGTTTTCCCAATCCTGACTGACTGACTGTCCTCTGTGTAGTAAACTGGGTCTCCTCTTCCTCCTCTGCACCTGTAGAGTCCTTCCTGTGAGACTCTGATTTGTCCATTTGAGAGGAAAACTGCATCTTGTGTGGTCAGAGGTTCAGAGTGTTTCTCATCTCTGTACCAGTAGTATTTCCATCCAGATGATGATGATGATGGTTTCACAGAGCAGCTCAGGGTCACACTGCCCCCTACTGGAACAGCAGTGTTATCAGCTCTCAGTTCAGCCTTTGGTTTATCTGCAGTTCAGTTTAGAACAAGAACAGTACAAGAAAATGAATCAGAACAATTTAAAGAACTGCATGGAAATATGAAAATAATAATAACAACTAAACCCTGATGGTGGAGCTGCAATAAATATAAATATATAAATATTTACTTTCCTAAACCTTTAATGAATTATTTGCATTTCAAATTTTTATCATGAAATTAAATATGAATGACTTTACACACTAGTAAAGTGTGACATCCACAGAGGTTTCAGGGCTCTGTACTACAAAGTGAGTTCAGCATACTCAGCCTATCTTTCAGTTATCTGGATTCACTCATCCTAACACCAGTTTCACCTGTGCAGTCACATAAAAGAGGTGGCCTTGGCAGCATCTTTTTTTTTTTTTTTAAAGCCTGTCATGTCTGTCAGTTTTCGCAATCAGAATGATGAGCTGAATGCACTGGTGTACCATAAGTTTTCTATAGGCTATTCTTGTTAATGATTGTATTTTTATTTTATTTTATTTTTTCATGCCAGGCCTGACAGGCAGGAAGTAAGGGGTAAGAAGAAGAGGGATAAAGAGAAAGAGAGAAGGAAAGAAAAAAAAGGGGGAGAAAACAGAAAAATAGATAACAGATGTAGATACTTATACATACACATATTCATATGTCTATACACGTGCATATACACAATCTAGCTGTGGTTTGTAGTAATGTGTGTGTGTGTGTGTGTGTGTGTTTCTCTGTCATGGAACATAATAATGAGGGCAAGAAGTTGCAACCATGCCCCTCAGGATCCAGAGGAAGGACACAGGGGACCTGGGCAATCCACAGCCCATCAGGAGCTCAGAAGACCTGAGGCCACACATCCTGATGGTAACCACGTGTACACCCCAGAGGAGGAAGGAGGGAGACCCTAGATGGAGCCTCCATGGTCAATGGGCAAGAGCCCAGAGAGCCAGAGGCCCCTGAGGCCCCAGGCGCCTGAGAACCACCCAACAGCAGGCAACACCCAGGCCACAACCGCAAAGGGGGCGGGCCAAAAGCCATACCAAGACATCCAGCCATGCACCCTGGGACCAACACGCACCCACATCCCAGGGATGGCAGTGACATCCAGTGGGGACCAGCAGGGAGTGGTATGGAGGGGTGACTCCCGCCCTCCGCAACCATGTCCCACAGGAGTCAAAGCTCAGCAAGCCCCAGACCCAGGGGCAATTGTCCATACACACACACGCACGGCAGTCACACACTCATGCACACACACACACACACACGGACCTTACATGGACACTAAGTGTGGGCGAGTGGGTACCAGCACAGAGCCAGCGGTAACCCAGGGAAGCAGCCAACCAATCCCCAAACCACTAGCCAGTCCCTACCCCAGGCAGGGTGCATGAAACCAGGGTGTGGGAAGATCTGCCCACCCCCTCCTCCCACACAAAGTGTTTGGGGTGATGTGTTGGGTGTATGTGAGTGTACAGTACGTGGTGGGAAGAATGTGTGACTGTGTAAAAGCTTGGCAGCATCAGAGGAGTTTCATGGGTCACATGACTCTTTTTCCACAGTAAATGCCCCCTATGAGTGCCATCTACTGTAATCAGAGACATTCTCATGATAAATCCATCCATCCATGATTAAAAATCTCTACCAGTGAAATGCAACACTGTCACAAAAAAGACATGATTAATGCTGCAGAAAATCATTACTGTAGTGATTTAGTGCACAAATTACAATATTTAAATTATTTTGATTACAGTAAATAATTTTAACAATAAATTTGCTGTTTATTTCTAAGATGATGGCGGCTGCACATTTAAACATTAAAGGTCACTGACCCACAGCCTGATGAAGGAGACGTGGAAATCACTTTGTCAGCAGATTAAAATGAAATTAATGTGATTGATCAGGTTTTCTTGGTGTGTGTTCTGTGTTCAAGGAGCTGCAATTCCAGCAGAGTGAAAGAAACTCTGCAGCAGATCAGAATCAAGTATGAAAACATTTCCTAAACCACCAAATGAATACATGCACATTCCAGTGATGATGTGAACAGTTTGTACTTCATTCATGGTTTTAGGCATTAAGCCACAAGCTGCACATATCAAATATATTCACCCAGCAGATAATTTATTTTGTGCTAAAAACATGCTATAAATAAAAGAAATCTTGGCACTTCCAGACAATTTTAAACTGAAACTCTGAACATAACCTGCTCCTGACAGTTTTACTTTTTATTCTTTCAGCTGCAGACTCTCTGCTGTTTAAGGATAAAGATTAAATATAAAAACAAATTCAAACATAGGCTCAGTCTACATACAAATTTGATATGAGGTCAGAAACACACTGTAGGTGTCCTTTTTGAGGATCATATATTAACGCTTAGAGAAGAATAAAACTGTAGTAAAATTGTTTGCTGCCAACAGAAAAAGATATCAAGGAATAAAGTTGCAGCTGAGAATCTCTGTTTCCTACTGATGTTCATCAGGGAAACACAAAGATATTAGATGCTATTAAAAAATGCTTTAGGCACCAGGGTGACTCAGTGGGTGAGCAGCCAACCATGGCTGTGGTGCAGGCAGCCCAGGTCTGAGTCTGACCCTTGGCCCTTTGCTGCTTGTCTTCCCCTTTCTCTCTCTTCACTGTACACTATCTAAAGAAGACCAAAAGAATCTTAAAAGAAACAAACAAATTTTGGATCCACACACAAAGTTCAGAGATCTCAGGAATGGTGACACTATTGTCCAAAGACGTGATTGGTCAGTAGCAGTCATTTCATGCCCGCTAATTGCTAATCTTGAAAATAACTCGCTCTGGAGCAGGTTAGGTTCACAGCACGAGTTCCCATAGCAATGTACAAAAGTAAGAAGTGATCCATCTTTGTAGTACAGAAACCCAGAGTTAACCCTGAAGTTACCTGGATAAAATCCTGCTTCATAGCACAGACTTCAGGTTTGTTTCATTACAAACATACATGCTAAAAACAGCTGAACTGAATGCATCATAATACACTGCAGAAAAATGTAAAACTCCACACATGCAGCCACATAAGAAAGAAAATATTTAGACTTTAATACTCAGAAGAGCAATCAGTGAATTGAAGATCTAATTCACCAATTTAGATAAAACATAATCTGGATGAAAGATCTCCAACTTACATGATACAGTCAGTCTGATGGTATCACTCCACCATGTTATCAAATAGTCCCTTCTGCCCCGGCATCTGTATCCTCCACTGTCAGACTCAGCAGCTCTGCTGATTCTGTATTCATTGGATGTTGGAGGTGTGTTTAACTTGGCTGGACTCCATTCATACGTCCACTGAGTTCCTCCCTGAATCTCACATCTGACAGTGACTGTCTCACCGCTGAATATCTGAGTCCAGGATGGCTGCAGGATCACAGTGGGCTTAATGGGATCTGTTCACATAAGAAGAATAGAAAAAAATTTATTGTCGCTGAAAAAACAATGTTAAGAACAATATTAAAACAGTGACATGCAATTTAGCATCCTCTCTAGGCAACGGTTAAAAAGACAAAAACTGTTCATATACAAAAACAAATATAAAATAAATCAAAAACTATTAGCACTGAAAGAAAATATGCACAAGCTTGAGATCTGAAAATTGAAAATATCTGATCAGGAGACACATAACAACCTAAAAAATCAAGAACATAAACTTCTTGGCAGACTGAACAATGGCACACATACACAGACAAACCCACAATATACTTCAACTTCAAATGAAAGTGTTTAGTAAAATGTTCCAGTATTTCCTTTACTCAGTTTTCTTTTCTCTAGAGTCTATAAATTACACACTTTTCATTAGTTGGAATAATTCTGCTTTAACCTCAGACAGACATTATTAGGTGAGTTTGAGATGAAAAAGCATTTCAACAGAAAATATCTGAAAAGTGAAATTCAGATCCAGATCTCCAAATTAAAAGTTCAGTTTTTACTTGGATCCCTCCATGAAGAGAGACTGCAGCAGGATTACTGGGCTGTGAGGTCTGAGTATGAATCATAATTCATTTGCAGTTGTTCAAGTTGTACAATGAGAAATGACAGTTTGGGGGATATTTCCTATTTTCATTGTCCTGCTTGTGTTGATGCAAATGTATGTATGACTTGTTGTATTGTACGTCATGTGTGAGTTAATTTTTCAAAGTCTGCTTAAACAATGTGCAAACTTTGTCTGTCTTATTGTTGCTTTGAACTACAATAGAAATTAAGCAGCTGCCTTCAAAGCAAACACTAAAAAGCACTAAAGGAAGTAAAAAGTATGAACAAACACAGTTTGCCATTCAGATTTTTGGAGAGAAAAATGAAACTAGACTAAAAAAAACAAAAGAAAAAAAGACATTTAATCAGAATGCAGTTTGACGGAGCTACCACGATATATTTGGTGTGAACAATCAAATGCAATGACCTTATGAAACATTAAATGAAACTGTGTGATTGCATTCAGGAGACCCTCCAGTCACTGGAGGGTCTTTATGTCTTTATTGTGAAATAGACTTTAAAAACTTAATTTCATGCTCTTGTGCAATGAATTGTTGAACAAACTGTTGATATTCTGAATGTTGAAACATATTAGAGACTAATTAATCTTTAATTAATCAGAGCACAAAATATCCTTTGCTATGACAGTCATGAGGTGACCTGCTTGGTGTACTTTAGCTTACTGGATTACAAAATAAAGACCTAATCTCAGTCTACAGAGGTGCTATATAAGCCTCATTACAAACAAATGGAAGCCTGTCAAATAGTTTTTGTTTCTTTCTGCTGGTGATATATTAGATATACTGTGCTAGAACAGTCATGTTGGGCCTGTTGGCTGAACATCTGTATTTGACAGCAAATGCCAAGGTCAGACAGCCAGCAGAGACAATATTGCTCCAGTAATTTAATTTATTAATTAATACATTTCATATTAAATGAGTGAAATAAAGTCTGGTGCTCTGTGAAGTGGTTGATATAAATTGTCATGGCTGCATCAACACATTGATAAGTTATGTCCAAACAGTGTAAATCTGTTGTGCTTTGATATTAAGTAACATAAAAACTCTGAAACTGCCCCCCCACCCCCACCCAGATGCAACAAAACCAACATTTCAGGACCTAAAAGATCTGATTGGCTGATCTGGAATCGCTGTTATGCATAATACCATCAGACTGGGAAGAACAAGTCTGCGATTCAAAAACAAAAAAGAAAAGAAAAACAAATGTTAAAGAGATTAAATCAGTTCTCAGAACTCCAGATCTTGAAGCACGGCATATAAAAATTATAAAAAAAATTTGAATTATCTTCAATATTTGGGCAATTCGCTCATTTATGTGGTTTAGCTCATCTCAATTTTTGCTGCCTGCAACGCGTTTCAAAAGGTGCAACTTTTATTTTGAAGGCAGACTGTCTCTGTTTCTGGTTTATTTGCTTATTACATTTTCATCAATCAAAAACGGGGAACTGCCATTTCTCATTCTAAAACTTCAACAACTGCAAATAAATTATACTTCATACACGGAGCTCATAAACACTGTGTTGAACTCCAGGAACCTTTGTGTAGTTGTTGCTTAAATGTTTCTTTCTACACGTTTTAAAACTCCATGAAAGATTTAATTTGGGAACTTGGAGAGTCCATCCTCCCAATCACACAATTTAAAGAAAGTGGATCCTTAACAAAATTAAACGGATTCTTCCGTTTGCCCATCTGTCCACAATATGTTACTGACAGACAAAGAAACAGATCACAGCTTGATCTGCCTCAAGGGAGAAAAATAATACTAAACTCACCAGTTTGCTCCACAGTGACTTCATTGCTGTCCTCAGAGAAGAAAGCTGGATCTCCTCTCCCTCCTCTGCAGTGGTACAGACCTCCTCGTGAGACTCTAATAAATCTGTTTGCTTCATTTACTCTCATGAACTGATCTGGATAAATGACTGAACGATATCTGAACCAGTCAAACTTCCAGCCAGCAGAGCCCTCCACAGAGCAGCTCAGTGTCACGCTGCCCCCTGCTGGTATGACCTTTGACCTTAGTGCTGTCAGTGTGGCTCTGGGTTTACCTGCTGTTGAGTTTACAGGAAAAACTTCATTAGATTGTCACTTGTTTCACTTTACACATTCACTCAGTCATTTAGCTTCTTGCAGCAAAGAGAAAATATTTAGCTGCCTGTGACACATGAGACCACATGTGTCAGACTCAAGGCCCGCGGGCCAAATCCGGCCCGCGAGATGATTTCATATAGCTATTATATATAGCTATAGCTATTAATGGCCAACGGTAAACAGCGCTCCCACCATTTATACTACAAATCCCACAATGCACCGCAACAGCTGCTGCAGGCCAAGACCTGTGCGGTAACCCATTTGTGTTGCCAATGACTCACAGCAGACAGCACTTTTTACAGTGACATTTAAGCTAGCCCTACCTCCAAAAATAGCCAAATGAAAAGTGCAGGTGGGAGGCAGAGGACCTGATCGCTGACATCGGAGGTAAACCGTGTGTCTCTTTTCCCCACCTGCGATGTGTGGGGAAAAGAGCGGATTGGTGGGACAGTTATGGGAGAAGATGCAGAGGGAGACCTGCACAGGTGACAGTGCATCACTGCTCACACACCAGGAAACGCTGCGCAGCAAAGTCCCGAAGACACAACGCGTCATTAGCACCGTAACACAGACAGTGCGGGCGATCGTCGCTGAGCCACCCGTTACGTGCCCTTACCTGGTGAACAGCTGTTTACACTCAGTGTTTCACCGCTAATCAAAGGAATTTTGAATTACCGTGGAAGGAGAACTGCAGCATATTTACAGCGAGCCTACTCGCCCACATCAGTGTTCATTAATGTCCATCATTATCTTTGTCATTTGGCTACGACAGTAAAATCCAATCAAATACAAAAGCAGCATTTAACACACTGTTTGAAAACAGGGAGATTCACAGCACTGTAGGTACTGTTTCTGTTATTGTTAGAGCGCTGTGACCATCAGTCATCAGTGACGTGGTTCCCACACTCAGGTTTATGTCATTCTCCATCATTTTATATTTCACTTACAATCATGTGTACAACTGGTCCACAGAGAAAAGAGAAATTTAAACTGGAGGCTCATCACTCATCTACAGATTTGTACCCAGCTCACCTATAATGACTGTCTGCACCAAAACACAAGAGAAGCCAGAAGCAAAGAAACAGGTTTGAGAGAAAACCTCAACAATCAGAGAGGCTAACAGACTCCAATAAAGTCTGCAGGAAAATAAGGACACACACGAGTCTGTTAAGTTTTTATCAGCTGACAAAAAGATGCATCACGTGTTCCTCATGAGACCAGACTCTTTAACTACGATCTGAACAAACTGAAACCCTTTGAGATTCATTTAAACACAAATGAAAGAAACAACACAGAAACTGTTTGAAAGCCTGAACACAATAGTTTCTGTGGTAGAAAACAACACATATGTGCAGCAAAATGATCCTTTACAGAGTGAAATAGACAGCGGTAAATTAAGAATAAATAAATAAGTGGATGTGGTGGAGCAGCTGAGACAGATTCAGCATTTCCTCTCACATGTATCAGAGCTGCACAGCAGAGAAGTTACTCTGATGGGTTTTGTTCTTTCAGGAAGTTTCACTGTGAATGTTTGTATTTAAAAATCTGCTTTTCAGTTATTTTAATGTCAGAATAAAAACAAAACATTTTACTGAGCAGCAGGAAGGACAGACAAAATGTGGCAAAAAGATTTTTTTTAACCTATTTGGATAAAACAGATAATCTGGATGAAAGATCTCCAACTTACATGATACAGTCAGTGTGATGTTATCACTCCACCTTGTTAACAAATAGTCCCTTCTGCCCCTGCATCTGTATCCTCCACTGTCAGACTCAGCAGCTCTGCTGATTCTGTATTCATTGGATGTTGGAGGTGTGTTTAACTTGGCTGGACTCCATTCATACGTCCACTGAGTTCCTCCCTGAATCTCACATCTGACAGTGACTGTCTCACCGCTGAATATCTGAGTCCAGGATGGCTGCAGGGTCACAGTGGGCTTAATGGGATCTGTTCACATAAGTAGAATAGAATAGAATAGAATAGAAAAAAATTTATTGTCGCTGAAAAAACAATGTTAAGAACAATATTAAAACAGTGACATGCAATTTAGCATCCTCTCTAGGCAACGGTTAAAAAGACAAAAACTGTTCATATACAAAAACAAATATAAAATAAATCAAAAACTATTAGCACTGAAAAAAATATGCACAAGCTTGAGATCTGAAAATTGAAAATATCTGATCAGGAGACACATAACATCCTAAAAAAATCAAGAACATAAACTTCTTGGCAGACTGAACATTGCACACATACACAGACAAACCCACAATATACTTTAATTTAAAACATTTCAACTTCAAATGAAAGTGTTTAGTAAAATGTTCCAGTATTTCCTTTACTCAGTTTTCTTTTCTCTAGAGTCTATAAATTACACACTTTTCATTAGTTGGAATAATTCTGCTTTAACCTCAGACAGACATTATTAGGTGAGTTTGAGATGAAAAAGCATTTCAACAGAAAATATCTAAAAAGTCAAATTCAGATCCAGATCTCCAAATTAAAAGTTCAGTTTTTACTTGGATCCCTCCATGAAGAGAGACTGCAGCAGGATTACTGGGCTGTGAGGTCTGAGTATGAATTATAATTCATTTGCAGTTGTTCAAGTTGTACAATGAGAAATGACAGTTTGGGGGATATTTCCTATTTTCATTGTCCTGCTTGTGTTGATGCAAATGTATGTATGACTTGTTGTATTGTTCGTCATGTGTGAGTTAATTTTTCAAAGTCTGCTTAAACAATGTGCAAACTTTGTCTGTCTTATTGTTGCTTTGAACTACAATAGAAATTAAGCAGCTGCCTTCAAAGCAAACACTAAAAAGCACTAAAGGAAGTAAAAAGTATGAACAAACACAGTTTGCCATTCAGATTTTTGGAGAGAAAAATGAAACTAGACTAAAAAAAACAAAAGAAAAAAAGACATTTAATCAGAATGCAGTTTGACGGAGCTACCACGATATATTTGGTGTGAACAGTCAAATGCAATGACCTTATGAAACATTAAATGAAAGTGTGTGACTGCATTCAGGAGACCCTCCAGTCACTGGAGGGTCTTTATGTCTTTATTGTGAAATAGACTTTAAAAACTTTGATTAATTTCATGCTCTTGTGCAACTGTTGATATTCTGAATGTTAAAACATATTAGAGACTAATTAATCTTTAATTAATCAGAGCACAAAATATCCTTTGCTATGACAGTCATGAGGTGACCTGCTTGGTGTACTTTAGCTTACTGGATTACAAAATAAAGACCTAATCTCAGTCTACAGAGGTGCTATATAAGCCTCATTACAAACAAATGGAAGCCTGTCAAATAGATTTTGTTTCTTTCTGCTGGTGATATATTAGATATACTGTGCTAGAACAGTCATGTTGGGCCTGTTGGCTGAACATCTGTATTTGACAGCAAATGCCAAGGTCAGACAGCCAGCAGAGACAATATTGCTCCAGTAATTTAATTTATTAATTAATACATTTCATATTAAATGAGTGAAATAAAGTCTGGTGCTCTGTGAAGTGGTTGATATAAATTGTCATGGCTGCATCAACACATTGATAAGTTATGTCCAAACAGTGTAAATCTGTTGTGCTTTGATATTAAGTAACATAAAAACTCTTAAACTGCCCCCCCACCCCCACCCTGATGCAACAAAACCAACATTTCAGGACCTAAAAGATCTGATTGGCTGATCTGGAATCGCTGTTATGCATAATACCATCAGACTGGGAAGAACAAGTCTGCGATTCAAAAACAAAAAAGAAAAGAAAAACAAATGTTAAAGAGATTAAATCAGTTCTCAGAACTCCAGATCTTGAAGCACTGCATATAAAAATTATAAAAAAAATTTGAATTATGTTCAATATTTGGGCAATTCGCTCATTTATGTGGTTTAGCTCATCTCAATTTTTGCTGCCTGCAATGCGTTTCAAAAGGTGCAACTTTTATTTTGAAGGCAGACTGTCTCTGTTTCTGGTTTATTTGCTTATTACATTTTCATCAATCAAAAAAGGGAAACTGCCATTTCTCATTCTAAAACTTCAACAACTGCAAATAAATTATACTTCATACACGGAGCTCATAAACACTGTGTTGAACTCCAGGAACCTTTGTGTAGTTGTTGCTTAAATGTTTCTTTCTACACGTTTTAAAACTCCATGAAAGATTTAATTTGGGAACTTGGAGAGTCCATCCTCCCAATCACACAATTTAAAGAAAGTAGATCCTCAACAAAATTAAACGGATTCTTCCGTTTGCCCATCTGTCCACAATATGTTACTGACAGACAAAGAAACAGATCACAGCTTGATCTGCCTCAAGCGAGAAAAATAATACTAAACTCACCAGTTTCCTCCACAGTGACTTCATTGCTGTCCTCAGAGAAGAAAGCTGGATTTCCTCTCCGTCCTCTGCAGTGGTACAGACCTCCTCCTCTAATATCTCTCTTTGCTTCATTTCCTGTCATGGGTTTAGCTTGATAAATGACTGAATCACGTCTGAACCAGTCAAACTTCCAGCCAGCAGAGCCCTCCACAGAGCAGCTCAGTGTCACGCTGCCCCCTGCTGGTATGACCTTTGACCTTAGTGCTGTCAGTGTGGCTCTGGGTTTACCTGCTGTTGAGTTTACAGGAAAAAGTTCATTAGACTGTCACTTGCTTCACTTTACACATTCACTCAGTCATTTAGCTTCTTGCAGCAAAGAGAAAATATTTAGCTGCCTGTGACACATGAGACCACACGTGTCAGACTCAAGGCCCACGGGCCAAATCCGGCCCGCGAGATGATTTCATATAGCTATTATTAATGGCCAACGGTAAACAGCGCTCCCACCATTTATGCTACAAATCCCACAATGCACCGCAACAGCTCCTGCAGGCCAAGACCTGCGCGGTAACCCATTTGTGTTGCCAATGATTCACTGATCAGTGATCAGCAGACAGCACTTTTTACAGTGACATTTAAGCTAGCCCTACCTCCAAAAATGGCCAAATGAAAAGTGCAGGTGGGAGGCAGAGGACCTGATCGCTGACATCGGAGGTAAACCGTGTGTCTCTTTTCCCCGCCTGCGATGTGCGGGGGAAAGAGCGGATTGGTGGGACAGATATGGGAGAAGATGCAGAGGGAGACCTGCACAGGTGACAGTGCATCACTGCTCACACACCAGGAAACGCTGCGCAGCAAAGTCCCGAAGACACAACGCGTCATTAGCACCGTAACACAGACAGTGCGGGCGATCGTCGCTGAGCCACCCGTTACGTGCCCTTACCTGGTGAACAGCTGTTTGACACTCAGTGTTTCACCGCTAATCAAAGGAATTTTGAATTACCGTAATTTAGCGACCGTTTGTCCTGTCGGAAAAATTCAAAGTTTCTGAAAGCTGAGAAATTGCGCTTCACATGCAACATAGGAGTTATTACAGTAAAAGTTCGCAAATGGCGTAACCTTTGACCCTGCAGCTTCAGGGATGAAAATCAGAGCAGGTCTCCACCGCTGTGTTTGCAGCTGCACTTTTTGCTGATAAACTGGACACACTGCGCAGTTTATGCAGCGTTTTTCTGCATATGAAGCGCAAAAATTCACATCACAATTTTTACCTGAAAAATTGGCAAATTTTCATCAGCTTGAAATATGCTCATTTTTCCTGATGTCATTTTTGAAGAAAAATATAATTTTATATTTTATTTAATGTATTGAGGGAAAAATTGCTGTATTCTGACCATTCAAATAATATTGCTGATTAAAATGGTTTTTAATTCTGTTCGGCCCATGACTCAGACTGTGGCTTCAATTTTGTCCCTTCAAATGATTGAGCTTCACACCCTGCAATAGACTGAGTGTCTTCATACTAAACTACACTACAGACTCCCTCTGATTCATTCTTCATCTATTCAGAGACAAATGTTGCACATACAAATGACTTTTAGATGTTTTGTGTCCTCTGTACATTTTCCTTTAATAACACTCTAAAGTGACTCTACACTGAATGGTGTCTTTTCTTCCTGTGGGAGCTGCAGGGGGCTGGATCAGTGCTGGAAGGAGAACTGCAGCATATTTACAGCGAGCCTACTCGCCCACATCAGTGTTCATTAATGTCCATCATTATCTTTGTCATTTGGCTACGACAGTAAAATCCAATCAAATACAAAAGCAGCATTTAACACACTGTTTGAAAACAGGGAGATTCACAGCACTGTAGGTACTGTTTCTGTTATTGTTAGAGCGCTGTGACCATCAGTCATCAGTGACGTGGTTCCCACACTCAGGTTTATGTCATTCTCCATCATCTTATATTTCACTTACAATCATGTGTACAACTGGTCCACAGAGAAAAGAGAAATTTAAATTGGAGGCTCATCACTCATCTACAGATTTGTACCCAGCTCACCTATAATGACTGTCTGCACCAAAACACAAGAGAAGCCAGAAGCAAAGAAACAAGTTTGAGAGAAAAACTCAACAATCAGAGAGGCTAACAGACTCCAATAAAGTCTGCAGGAAAATAAGGACACACGCGAGTCTGTTAAGTTTTTATCAGCTGACAAAAAGATGCATCACGTGTTCCTCATGAGACCAGACTCTTGAACTACGATCTGAACAAACTGAAACCCTTTGAGATTCATTTAAACACAAATACATGAAACAAGACAGAAACTGTTTGAAAGGCTGAACACAATAGTTTCTGTGGTAGGAAACAGTACATATGTGCAGCAAAATGATCCTTTACAGAGTGAAATAGACAGCGGTAAATTAAGAATAAATAAATAAATAAGTGGATGTGGTGGAGCAGCTGAGACAGATTCAGCATTTCCTCTCACATGTATCAGAGCTGCACAGCAGAGAAGTTACTCTGATGGGTTTTGTTCTTTCAGGAAGTTTCACTGTGAATGTTTGTATTTAAAAATCTGCTTTTCAGTTATTTTAATGTCAGAATAAAAACAAAACATTTTACTGAGCAGCAGGAAGGACAGACAAAATGTGGCAAAAAGATTTTTTTTAACCTATTTGGATAAAACAGATAATCTGGATGAAAGATCTCCAACTTACATGATACAGTCAGTGTGATGTTATCACTCCACCCTGTTAACAAATAGTCCCTTCTGCCCCTGCATCTGTATCCTCCTCTGTCAGACTCAGCAGCTCTGCTGATTCTGTATTCATTGGATGTTGGAGGTGTGTTTAACTTGGCTGGACTCCATTCATACGTCCACTGAGTTCCTCCCTGAATCTCACATCTGACAGTGACTGTCTCACCGCTGAATATCTGAGTCCAGGATGGCTGCAGGGTCACAGTGGGCTTAATGGGATCTGTTCACATAAGAAGAATAGAAAAAAATGTATTGTCGCTGAAAAAACAATGTTAAGAACAATATTAAAACAGTGACATGCAATTTAGCATCCTCTCTAGGCAACGGTTAAAGAGACAAAAACTGTTCATATACAAAAACAAATATAAAATAAATCAAAAATATTAGCACTGAAAAAAATATGCACAAGCTTGAGATCTGAAAATTGAAAATATCTGATCAGGAGACACATAACAACCTAAAAAATCAAGAACATAAACTTCTTGGCAGACTGAACATTGCACACATACACAGACAAACCCACAATATACTTTAATTTAAAACATTTCAACTTCAAATGAAAGTGTTTAGTAAAATGTTCCAGTATTTCCTTTACTCAGTTTTCTTTTCTCTAGAGTCTATAAATTACACACTTTTCATTAGTTGGAATAATTCTGCTTTAACCTCAGACAGACATTATTAGGTGAGTTTGAGATGAAAAAGCATTTCAACAGCAAATATCTAAAAAGTCAAATTCAGATCCAGATCTCCAAATTAAAAGTTCAGTTTTTACTTGGATCCCTCCATGAAGAGAGACTGCAGCAGGATTACTGGGCTGTGAGGTCTGAGTATGAATCATAATTCATTTGCAGTTGTTCAAGTTGTACAATGAGAAATGACAGTTTGGGGGATATTTCCTATTTTCTTTGTCCTGCTTGTGTTGATGCAAATGTATGTATGACTTGTTGTATTGTTCGTCATGTGTGAGTTAATTTTTCAAAGTCTGCTTAAACAATGTGCAAACTTTGTCTGTCTTATTGTTGCTTTGAACTACAATAGAAATTAAGCAGCTGCCTTCAAAGCAAACACTAAAAAGCACTAAAGGAAGTAAAAAGTATGAACAAACACAGTTTGCCATTCAGATTTTTGGAGAGAAAAATGAAACTAGACTAAAAAAACAAAAGAAAAAAAGACATTTAATCAGAATGCAGTTTGACGGAGCTACCACGATATATTTGGTGTGAACAATCAAATGCAATGACCTTATGAAACATTAAATGAAACTGTGTGACTGCATTCAGGAGACCCTCCAGTCACTGGAGGGTCTTTATGTCTTTATTGTGAAATAGACTTTAAAAACTTAATTTCATGCTCTTGTGCAATGAATTGTTGAACAAACTGTTGATATTCTGAATGTTAAAACATATTAGAGACTAATTAATCTTTAATTAATCAGAGCACAAAATATCCTTTGCTATGACAGTCATGAGGTGACCTGCTTGGTGTACTTTAGCTTACTGGATTACAAAATAAAGACCTAATCTCAGTCTACAGAGGTGCTATATAAGCCTCATTACAAACAAATGGAAGCCTGTCAAATAGTTTTTGTTTCTTTCTGCTGGTGATATATTAGATATACTGTGCTAGAACAGTCATGTTGGGCCTGTTGGCTGAACATCTGTATTTGACAGCAAATGCCAAGGTCAGACAGCCAGCAGAGACAATATTGCTCCAGTAATTTAATTTATTAATTAATACATTTCATATTAAATGAGTGAAATAAAGTCTGGTGCTCTGTGAAGTGGTTGATATAAATTGTCATGGCTGCATCAACACATTGATAAGTTATGTCCAAACAGTGTAAATCTGTTGTGTTTTGATATTAAGTAACATAAAAACTCTTAAACTGCCCCCCCACCCCCACCCTGATGCAACAAAACCAACATTTCAGGACCTAAAAGATCTGATTGGCTGATCTGGAATCGCTGTTATGCATAATACCATCAGACTGGGAAGAACAAGTCTGCGATTCAAAAACAAAAAAGAAAAGAAAAACAAATGTTAAAGAGATTAAATCAGTTCTCAGAACTCCAGATCTTGAAGCACTGCATATAAAAATTATAAAAAAAATTTGAATTATCTTCAATATTTGGGCAATTCGCTCATTTATGTGGTTTAGCTCATCTCAATTTTTGCTGCCTGCAACGCGTTTCAAAAGGTGCAACTTTTATTTTGAAGGCAGACTGTCTCTGTTTCTGGTTTATTTGCTTATTACATTTTCATCAATCAAAAAAGGGAAACTGCCATTTCTCATTCTAAAACTTCAACAACTGCAAATAAATTATACTTCATACACGGAGCTCATAAACACTGTGTTGAACTCCAGGAACCTTTGTGTAGTTGTTGCTTAAATGTTTCTTTCTACACGTTTTAAAACTCCATGAAAGATTTAATTTGGGAACTTGGAGAGTCCATCCTCCCAATCACACAATTTAAAGAAAGTAGATCCTCAACAAAATTAAACGGATTCTTCCGTTTGCCCATCTGTCCACAATATGTTACTGACAGACAAAGAAACAGATCACAGCTTGATCTGCCTCAAGGGAGAAAAATAATACTAAACTCACCAGTTTCCTCCACAGTGACTTCATTGCTGTCCTCAGAGAAGAAAGCTGGATCTCCTCTCCCTCCTCTGCAGTGGTACAGACCTCCTCCTCTAATATCTCTCTTTGCTTCATTTCCTGTCATGGGTTTAGCTTGATAAATGACTGAATCACGTCTGAACCAGTCAAACTTCCAGCCAGCAGAGCCCTCCACAGAGCAGCTCAGTGTCACGCTGCCCCCTGCTGGTATGACCTTTGACCTTTGTGCTGTCAGTGTGGCTCTGGGTTTACCTGCTGTTGAGTTTACAGGAAAAAGTTCATTAGATTGTCACTTGCTTCACTTTACACATTCACTCAGTCATTTAGCTTCTTGCAGCAAAGAGAAAATATTTAGCTGCCTGTGACACATGAGACCACATGTGTCAGACTCAAGGCCCGCGGGCCAAATCCGGCCCGCGAGATGATTTCATATAGCTATTATTAATGGCCAACGGTAAACAGCGCTCCCACCATTTATGCTACAAATCCCACAATGCACCGCAACAGCTCCTGCAGGCCAAGACCTGCGCGGTAACCCATTTGTGTTGCCAATGATTCACTGATCAGTGATCAGCAGACAGCACTTTTTACAGTGACATTTAAGCTAGCCCTACCTCCAAAAATGGCCAAATGAAAAGTGCAGGTGGGAGGCAGAGGACCTGATCGCTGACATCGGAGGTAAACCGTGTGTCTCTTTTCCCCGCCTGCGATGTGCGGGGAAAAGAGCGGATTGGTGGGACAGATATGGGAGAAGATGCAGAGGGAGACCTGCACAGGTGACAGTGCATCACTGCTCACACACCAGGAAACGCTGCGCAGCAAAGTCCCGAAGACACAACGCGTCATTAGCACCGTAACACAGACAGTGCGGGCGATCGTCGCTGAGCCACCCGTTACGTGCCCTTACCTGGTGAACAGCTGTTTGACACTCAGTGTTTCACCGCTAATCAAAGGAATTTTGAATTACCGTAATTTAGCGACCGTTTGTCCTGTCGGAAAAATTCAAAGTTTCTGAAAGCTGAGAAATTGCGCTTCACATGCAACATAGGAGTTATTACAGTAAAAGTTCGCAAATGGCGTAACCTTTGACCCTGCAGCTTCAGGGATGAAAATCAGAGCAGGTCTCCACCGCTGTGTTTGCAGCTGCACTTTTTGCTGATAAACTGGACACACTGCGCAGTTTATGCAGCGTTTTTTCTGCATATGAAGCGCAAAAATTCACATCACAATTTTTACCTGAAAAATTGGCAAATTTTCATCAGCTTGAAATATGCTCATTTTTCCTGATGTCATTTTTGAAGAAAAATATAATTTTATATTTTATTTAATGTATTGAGGGAAAAATTGCTGTATTCTGACCATTCAAATAATATTGCTGATTAAAATGGTTTTTAATTCTGTTCGGCCCATGACTCAGACTGTGGCTTCAATTTTGTCCCTTCAAATGATTGAGCTTCACACCCTGCAATAGACTGAGTGTCTTCATACTAAACTACACTACAGACTCCCTCTGATTCATTCTTCATCTATTCAGAGACAAATGTTGCACATACAAATGACTTTTAGATGTTTTGTGTCCTCTGTACATTTTCCTTTAATAACACTCTAAAGTGACTCTACACTGAATGGTGTCTTTTCTTCCTGTGGGAGCTGCAGGGGGCTGGATCAGTGCTGGAAGGAGAACTGCAGCATATTTACAGCGAGCCTACTCGCCCACATCAGTGTTCATTAATGTCCATCATTATCTTTGTCATTTGGCTACGACAGTAAAATCCAATCAAATACAAAAGCAGCATTTAACACACTGTTTGAAAACAGGGAGATTCACAGCACTGTAGGTACTGTTTCTGTTATTGTTAGAGCGCTGTGACCATCAGTCATCAGTGACGTGGTTCCCACACTCAGGTTTATGTCATTCTCCATCATCTTATATTTCACTTACAATCATGTGTACAACTGGTCCACAGAGAAAAGAGAGATTTAAACTGGAGGCTCATCACTCATCTACAGATTTGTACCCAGCTCACCTATAATGACTGTCTGCACCAAAACACAAGAGAAGCCAGAAGCAAAGAAACAAGTTTGAGAGAAAAACTCAACAATCAGAGAGGCTAACAGACTCCAATAAAGTCTGCAGGAAAATAAGGACACACACGAGTCTGTTAAGTTTTTATCAGCTGACAAAAAGATGCATCACGTGTTCCTCATGAGACCAGACTCTTTAACTACGATCTGAACAAACTGAAACCCTTTGAGATTCATTTAAACACAAATACATGAAACAAGACAGAAACTGTTTGAAAGGCTGAACACAATAGTTTCTGTGGTAGGAAACAGTACATATGTGCAGCAAAATGATCCTTTACAGAGTGAAATAGACAGCGGTAAATTAAGAATAAATAAATAAATAAGTGGATGTGGTGGAGCAGCTGAGACAGATTCAGCATTTCCTCTCACATGTATCAGAGCTGCACAGCAGAGAAGTTACTCTGATGGGTTTTGTTCTTTCAGGAAGTTTCACTGTGAATGTTTGTATTTAAAAATCTGCTTTTCAGTTATTTTAATGTCAGAATAAAAACAAAACATTTTACTGAGCAGCAGGAAGGACAGACAAAATGTGGCAAAAAGATTTTTTTTAACCTATTTGGATAAAACAGATAATCTGGATGAAAGATCTCCAACTTACATGATACAGTCAGTGTGATGTTATCACTCCACCCTGTTAACAAATAGTCCCTTCTGCCCCTGCATCTGTATCCTCCACTGTCAGACTCAGCAGCTCTGCTGAGTCTGTATTCATTGGATGTTGGAGGTGTGTTTAACTTGGCTGGACTCCATTCATACGTCCACTGAGTTCCTCCCTGAATCTCACATCTGACAGTGACTGTCTCACCGCTGAATATCTGAGTCCAGGATGGCTGCAGGGTCACAGTGGGCTTAATGGGATCTGTTCACATAAGAAGAATAGAAAAAAATGTATTGTCACTGAAAAAACAATGTTAAGAACAATATTAAAACAGTGACATGCAATTTAGCATCCTCTCTAGGCAACGGTTAAAGAGACAAAAACTGTTCATATACAAAAACAAATATAAAATAAATCAAAAAATATTAGCACTGAAAAAAATATGCACAAGCTTGAGATCTGAAAATTGAAAATATCTGATCAGGAGACACATAACAACCTAAAAAAATCAAGAACATAAACTTCTTGGCAGACTGAACATTGCACACATACACAGACAAACCCACAATATACTTTAATTTAAAACATTTCAACTTCAAATGAAAGTGTTTAGTAAAATGTTCCAGTATTTCCTTTACTCAGTTTTCTTTTCTCTAGAGTCTATAAATTACACACTTTTCATTAGTTGGAATAATTCTGCTTTAACCTCAGACAGACATTATTAGGTGAGTTTGAGATGAAAAAGCATTTCAACAGAAAATATCTAAAAAGTGAAATTCAGATCCAGATCTCCAAATTAAAAGTTCAGTTTTTACTTGGATCCCTCCATGAAGAGAGACTGCAGCAGGATTACTGGGCTGTGAGGTCTGAGTATGAATTATAATTCATTTGCAGTTGTTCAAGTTGTACAATGAGAAATGACAGTTTGGGGGATATTTCCTATTTTCATTGTCCTGCTTGTGTTGATGCAAATGTATGTATGACTTGTTGTATTGTTCGTCATGTGTGAGTTAATTTTTCAAAGTCTGCTTAAACAATGTGCAAACTTTGTCTGTCTTATTGTTGCTTTGAACTACAATAGAAATTAAGCAGCTGCCTTCAAAGCAAACACTAAAAAGCACTAAAGGAAGTAAAAAGTATGAACAAACACAGTTTGCCATTCAGATTTTTGGAGAGAAAAATGAAACTAGACTAAAAAAACAAAAGAAAAAAAGACATTTAATCAGAATGCAGTTTGACGGAGCTACCACGATATATTTGGTGTGAACAATCAAATGCAATGACCTTATGAAACATTAAATGAAAGTGTGTGATTGCATTCAGGAGACCCTCCAGTCACTGGAGGGTCTTTATGTCTTTATTGTGAAATAGACTTTAAAAACTTTGAGTCATTTCATGCTCTTGTGCAATGAATTGTTGAACAAACTGTTGATATTCTGAATGTTGAAACATATTAGAGACTAATTAATCTTTAATTAATCAGAGCACAAAATATCCTTTGCTATGACAGTCATGAGGTGACCTGCTTGGTGTACTTTAGCTTACTGGATTACAAAATAAAGACCTAATCTCAGTCTACAGAGGTGCTATATAAGCCTCATTACAAACAAATGGAAGCCTGTCACATAGTTTTTGTTTCTTTCTGCTGGTGATATATTAGATATACTGTGCTAGAACAGTCATGTTGGGCCTGTTGGCTGAACATCTGTATTTGACAGCAAATGCCAAGGTCAGACAGCCAGCAGAGACAATATTGCTCCAGTAATTTAATTTATTAATTAATACATTTCATATTAAATGAGTGAAATAAAGTCTGGTGCTCTGTGAAGTGGTTGATATAAATTGTCATGGCTGCATCAACACATTGATAAGTTATGTCCAAACAGTGTAAATCTGTTGTGCTTTGATATTAAGTAACATAAAAACTCTGAAACTATGTGAGTTATGTGAGTTAATGCTGTTTGGTTGTGGAGGGATCTACAAATATTGTAATTATTAATATGAGGATTCATTCAGTGTGCAGACTCTCAGCTGTCTGATCCAAGCACTTTAACATCTGATGAACTCCTGTAGCTGATACTGTCTTTGTTTCTCTGCAAGCTGACTGAAACTTTTAAAGTGAAACTGTTTCTATAAAAATGTGTAAGAGTTTCAATCTATGCAAGTTAAAATCTTAATAAAAACTGTTGTGATAATCTGCAGTGAATATGTTTTATATTTCCTTTTTTATATATATATAACTTTAGACAACATTTACACACTGATTACACTGCATGACACATGACTTCATAGTTTGCAGTAACAAAGGAAGGAGCAGAAATACTTCATACTGTGTTTCAACAGATTAGTAGAAGAAGAAGAAGAAACATGAACTCCTCATCCTGTGCCTGTACACATCAAGTTAAAATGGATCTCTTCCAGACTTTGTTTTATTCCAAATGAAATGTTTAAACTCACCAGTTTCCTCCACAGTGACTTCACTGCTGTTCTTAGAGAAGAAAGCTGGATCTCCTCTCCCTCCTCTGCAGTGGTACAGACCTCCTCCTCTAATATCTCTGTTTGCTTCATTTCCTCTCATGAGCTGAGCTTCAGAAGAGACTGAATCACGTCTGAACCAGTCAAACTTCCAGCCAGCAGAGCCCTCCACAGAGCAGCTCAGTGTCACGCTGCCCCCTGCTGGTATGATTGAGCTGTTAGCTGTCAAAGTGACCTCATGCTCTGTAAGTTAGAAAAACATCAAAACAAGAATATTACTGTAACTGCATGTTTGATGAGACTGAAAAAATGTGAAAAACATTTTAAAGCTTTTACAGTCACCAGCTCCAACACATTTAGGCATCTATGGACCCTTTGGAGTGACTTGTTAAACATTTTTTAGTGCTAACGGTGAAGATTAAAACAAAACATGGGAGTAATATTTTTCCAAGAATTGCATCCCTTCTTCCAGTCCACAGACCCCACAGCTGAATTTAAATCAAACAATTAATACATTACTGAAGGGCAGACCTTTTACTTTTCTTCAAGGGTTTTTACAAAGAAATTGCATCTGTTTAAGAATTACACCTTGATTGTACAACTTGACTGTAATATAATGATGACGAGTGCATTAATGTCTAAAAACTTTAAGTGTTTGCAGCAGAGTCAAACTGACCCAGCTTATGATTCTTCAGAGCCCACATCTCGCCTCACCAAAGGCAAAATTCAAACCTGCCTGATCTCCACAGTGTTTAAAATGTAAAACTGAGATAGGCACTCTTACACAGTGTTTCTGCTCATGCGTTAAAGTTAAGCAATTCTGGCAGATCGTTGGTGGGGAACTGAATACATTTTTTTCTATTAAATTAAACAACAATCCTTTATTTTTATTACTTGGGATAACTGACCCAACTGTTACTGATAAATATAATAGAAAGCTTTACAGAATGTTAACTTTCTGTGCAAGGAAATGTCTTCTTATTTTGAATCACGTATCTCAGGATTATCTGACGTGCAGGCTGCACAATAAAGATGATGCTTTTGTTAAAACATGGGAACCCTTTTTGCTATATATGGGAATTATTATTTCTAAAATCTTTACAAGAGCCTTTGTATTGTAAATATTATCAGTGAATATGGTCTTGTATTATTGTATTATATCGTTTGTATATGCAGCTAATACTGGATTGGGACTCTAGAAACTGATTATGTCTATGTTTATGGGCCAAATGTTTATCTAAATTTTATCTTATTTATCTTTTTGTATTTTCTTTTTGTTGTTGTTTATAATTGTTGGAAATTTTAATAAATATATATATTAAAAGAAAAAAAGAATTACACCCATTTTTATCCGCAGCCCTCCAAGAGACATTTGGCTGACCAGCAGTGTCATGGCCAGGTGAGGCCTGCTCCTGAAAACATTTTATGACTCTGTTGTGGCATCAGTCCTTTTTTACAGTGTGGTGTGCTGGGGGAGCAGTGTGACAGCTGCTGACAGGAAGAGACTCGATAGGCTCATCAAGAAGGCCAGCTCTGTCCTGGGCTGCTCCCTGCACTCTGTGGAGGTGGTGATGCAGAGGAGGACAACAATAGCAAGGCTGTGCTCCATGTTGTCAAATGACTCCCAACCCATGCGGGACACTGTGACAGCTTTGAGGAGCTCCATCAGCGACGGGCTGCTGCACCTCAAATGTTTGAGGGAGCGCTATCACAGCTCCTTCCTCCCTGCAGCACTCACACTTTTTAACCAGCACTGCTCCCAGAAATAGAAGTAGTCTACTGTGTTCACGATTACTCACACTGTACTATATACCTCAATTCAAATGGGTTCGGTATTTATTTAGTGCAATAAACAGGTGCAATGTAATAATCCATTCTGTAATATAATCTTCATGTTCTGTCCTCCATTATGTCCATATTATTTATAGTGGTACAGACTTTATCATTCTTTCTACTTTACCTCCAACACTTTCTTTCATTGTATCCTTGTGCTCTGTGTCTGGATTTTGGTTCATCCGTGACAAAAACATAAACATGAAGATTAATTTAGAGTGATAGAGGAGACAGGAAATAGGCAATACTATTCAATACTATTCATATTTTATAAACAGGAAGAAAATAAACAGCCTTACCTTCAGCATTTCCATAGCAGAGCGTACTGAGCACTAAAATCAAGATTGAAACATCATCAAACTGACAGAAAATCAGCTCATTATGAACTAAAGCATTAAAAAAACAGGATTTTTAGATGGAACAGTTCATGCTCATCCTCAATGTTCATGCTAATATAAAATTAACTGGCATAAACTGCAGTGTACAGCAACAGTGTATCCAACAGGATGTTCCACTTTAACTGAGCCAAGACACCAGCTGACATTTTGGTTCGTGCTGAGAGTAAAATTTAAGAACTCACACGTTCGAGCTCTCAGAGAAACTGGTTAACACCTCATTCACTGCAGCTGTCAGACAATAGTTTCTTTGATCAGTAACATTCAAACAGAGAAAGTCAGTGATGTACTTACAGAATAATCCCAACACGCAGAGCAAAGAGCGCCCCATCCTCACATCCAGCTCTGCTGCACTCTGAGGCACAGCTGATCTTTAAGTGTTTAATATTCCACTAATAATTAAGCATCAGAAAGAGATGTTGTGCTTCATAGAGATAAGACTGTAGCTTCCTCTCACCGGCCCGTCTCTGCTTCCTTCCCTTTCACACTCAGCTCAAACTGCTGCTGTAGCTTCGACTGCAGCAGTTCCTGTCCATTCAGAACAGACCAGCTTGGTTCTTGTGTGGTTCTCTTTTTTTATTCAACCCTGTTCTGTTACCTCAAGTCAGGCGACTCATTTGTTCAGGTTAGTTAGTTTAGTTTGAGCGGTTTCCCTTCTGGATCAAACTCAGATCACATGATCCTCTGTCGTTTTAAGAGGACAGCTCTAATTAGTGACACTGTGACTCAGTGTACCTCCTGATTACTGTTCAATGCAACTTTTGTTGCTTTCAGCTTTTACTTTGGAGCCTTTAGTTTTTACAGAATTTGAATTTTGCTTTTGATTGTTTATCAGAGGAAATATGTTAAGATACATATACATTCAGAGGGCCTCTCCAAACCATTTAATAAAAATTAATAATAATTATTTGGACATTCAAAGTATTTGTAAATCATTTTTAAAAATGATAAAAAATATTCAATAAATTTAGCAGATTGGTTTTAGCAGCAGATTCTTGACTCCACAGCAAAAACCAAATATCAGGATTTATCTGTAACAAGTTCTGGATCCAGCATTATTATAATAATTAAAGTTTATTCACATGTAGATAATTTGCTTTAGTTTCTTAACTTTAAAGAGTGAATTTATACTGAGCGAAAATACAAAACCACTCACTGCTTTATTGTGTTAACAGTTTTTATAGACCAAGTTTCCACTTCCTCTTCACACAAAGAGGTGTGACAGCAAGAATAAGATGCTGCCACGTGATGAGAGTAATCTACACATGAATGTTGTTAATGTTTGCTGAAAGCTGAATAAGATGTGATCTGGAAGGTGGGCTGAGTGCACTGTGTCTTCATTGCTTCTGAACATTACCTGCATTTACAGGGATTTCATTTTTGTAATGGTGGCATCATCCCTGCAGCCCGTAACACATGCATGGCTTTATTTTGTTGAACAGTTTTCTTTGAACCAAGTTTCCACTTCCTCTTTTAAAATAAAGAAGTGTGATATCAAGAATAAGTTGTTGCCACATTCTCACAAGAGCAAACGCGTGTGCAGACAGTAGATATCATACTGTGTACAAAATGTGTCATCAGAGCAGAAATTTCAAACTACAGAACAGATATTTCTAAATATCATGTAAAGGGCAGCATATGCAGCACAATGCTTTTAATGCAATAACTTAAGAAGAAAAGAGGAGGTGGGTAGTCAGTAATGATTCATGTTGTGCAGTTGTGTGATGACAAGCAAAGACAAAGAGGTGAGTTTTTTAAAACGTTGCTTCTGCCTGTGATCTCTCTGCTACCAGCTGTCACGACTTTCCTGGAAGGCGACAAACGTTCAGCTTAAATCGGTCTTCCTCATTTTAGTTCTGCAGCCAAAGAAAAAATGTGAAGTCATTGTGTGTTTACACATCAGCCCGTTGCTGAGTGACCGCTTACAGTTAGAGTCACAGGCGTAGCCATTCAGAGAAATGCTTCAGATATTATTTTTGGCCCTTATCACCACGTTTTACTAGAGCAAACACAACAGCTCACATTCTCTCTCACTCAAACAGACACACACAGTAAGTGCAAAATAACAGCATATAACAATAATCAGTAATATCAAAATCATCATTTTGATCAGGACCGTGAACAAACAACCAGAGTCAGAGGTCAGGGAGAACGGACACATTTATCTAAGCTGATGCTACAAACTCACAGCATCTTCCTTCAACCAAGGCTGCCACAAACTGATTCCGCTGAAACATTAAAGAGAGCTGTGGACGTCTAACATGGAGCCAATGAGAAGAAGCGCATTAAACACAGGGCCTCACATGGACGAGGTCACTGTACAACAAACATACTTACTGATAGAATTCCTCACTGAAAACAATCACTTCCAGTGGACCCGCTGCTTACCACATCTTCACACACCCACCAACACACACCCACACACACACACACACACAACACCACACACACACACACACACACCAACACACAACACTGCAGTATGAGATCGACATCTTCAACATATAAATGATAACAATGTTTCAGTCCTTTACAAAAACACAAACTACTCACCTGTCATATCTTTTGCACTCAGCAAACTCATTGACAGCATTGCTCAGATCCAAAGTTTTGGTGATTAAGTCATCCTGCTCTCCTCTCCTCCTAAAAAAAAAAAAAAAAAAAACTTTGGCTCATTAAATAATTTAAAATGCTGCTGCACTGATGAACTGCTCTATATGATGCTCACTGACACAAACAGGTTCATGGACATTTGGCACAAATGAGAGGGAGCAAGGTCAGGAAGTACATGTGATGCATTTCCCAGCATGCCTCTCCATCCTCACAATGTTTCAGAAAAGGTTATTTTTTACCCAATGAATAAAATGACAAATGTTTAAAAGTAAACTCCAGGAAATTAATTAATTAATAAGCAGTGGCTGAAGCAAATAATAGACAGTTTAATAAATAAATAAATACATTAGACGTTAGAAAGTGCCAGACTAACTTCCCAGTCTCAGTTTAACTTATCCTTGAAGGTCTTCCCACAGTATGTACAATTAAATGCCACCACTCTATTAAGCAGGATAAAACTGCCATGCAATGATTGGGGAAGATGTACGTTTTGTACAGGGCTTTATTGCTGAATGGGAGAAATCTGAGTGATGAGAACCAGCGACTA
>NW_022060278.1:407856-563583 GCF_007364275.1 Archocentrus centrarchus | reverse complement strand
ATTATCGGGGCCTTGAGTTTGACGATGTGTCTACGCATTGAAACTATTGAACCTTTTTCCTGTAACCACCATTAAACCTTTACTGGGAAACAGCTGGAGGTTCTTCATCAACCACCTGATCAGCAAGTGAAGAAAAGAGAACTTGTAGCTGCTCCATCCTCCCTTTTGTTTCACACAGAGAAAAATCTGCAGTACAGAAGTTAAAAATATGCAGATGAACTGTTAATATGAAAAAAGTATTTCTTATCTGATTAATCGATTGGTCAATGGAATAATTGATAGAATACTTCCATCCATCCAATCTCTTCTGCTTATCCTGTTCAGGGTCACAGTGGGGCTGGAGTCTATCCCAGCTGTCATAGGGTGGGAGGCAGAGTCCACCCTGTACAGGTCGCAGCCTGTCACAGAGCTAACACAGAGAGACAGACAAACATTCACACTCACATTCACCTATGAGCAATTTAGAACCACATATTAACCTAAACTGCATGTTTTGGACTGTGGGAGGAAACTTGGAGTGAACCCACGCAAACACGGGGAGAACATGCAAACTCCACACAGAGAAAGACCCGGGCCAACCCAGACCTTCTAGCTGTGATTCAACAGCCTAACCACCATGACACCATGCTGCCTTTAAGACTTGTTTTCATGTTTAATGTTTCAGCAACATGGATATTTCCCTAACTTAGATGCTGCTGATGGCTGTCAACCACTAGATGGCACTATTAGTCATAATCAAAACC
The DNA here is from genome assembly GCF_007364275.1 of Archocentrus centrarchus. Classification (NCBI taxonomy): domain Eukaryota; kingdom Metazoa; phylum Chordata; class Actinopteri; order Cichliformes; family Cichlidae; genus Archocentrus; species Archocentrus centrarchus. Next base: position 562,840 of record NW_022060278.1, on the reverse strand, counting down.
CAGAAAACCTAATAACCGTAGCAGGCTGACCTCTTCTGACATAAGGAGAATGTAACAGTTCAACATCCCAACTTGCATCACCACAAATTAATTTTACAGAACAGCAGGAGTCGACTCAAAGTGCTTTTGAGTTTAGGCAAATAGATTAAATGTCACAAAATGCCACAACAAACAATATAATATTAAACATGAAACCCACATAACATGACACATAAATAGAACAAACAACAGGAACATTTAGAAAAAATCAAATATAAAAATCATTATATCTGGTATTTAAACCTTTTTGTCATTCTGTGTTCTTGTTGTTCTTTCTTGAACATTAACAGTGTCAAACAAAGCTGTTGTGACTCTGCATCCAAACTGGCCTGAGTATACAGAGGAGAGCGATCACTGTCAGATGTGAGATCCATGGAGGAGACACTGAGTGGGATTATGAATGGAAAGAAATGGCAACTAACAAGTAAAAATCAAAATGATACAGGATTAGACCTGTTTCAACAATCGGCAGTGAAACTACCGCTGTAAGGGCCGAATGAAAGTTCACAGCATAAACAACAGAGTGGAGTGATTCAGTCACCTGACAGTTTCTGACAGTAAGTAGAGTCAAAGCTCCTTTAACCTGAGAATATAAACAGGCTGTAAAAATGTGTTTCTGTATAGTACATGTTGAGATTAGAGAGATTTTAGATGTTTAGATCATTTCAGTCTTACATGTTTTGATAAGTATTTGGAGACAACATTAGGCAGGAACTTTCTGAGAAAACTGTTTTCCCACTAGAACCCCGTCCTGTCCTCACTGTGTCTCCATCATGGCTGAGTCCTGGAGCCTCAGTAACTCTGAACTGTGAGGTTGAAATCCGTCTGCAGGATGGAGCTTCTACTGGTATAAAGCTGTTCCTGATCTATCAGAAATCCTACAGTTATGAGCTACCTGATGGCGTGGGACTGCACAGGACTCCTACTCATTGATGGACAGACACACACAGCAGGATATGTGTGTAGAGCTGGAGAGGAGACCCAGAGTATCACACTGATCACAGTGAACCAAAGTTTGTCTGCTCTGCAGGTCAGTTTGTTTCTCTCTGTCCTTTCAATAAGCTGATGTTATGTCATCATTTTTATCCATTCAGTTTTCACAAAGATTCAGGTCATTAAAATATTTTCCATGATGATAAAATGTCTGTACACAACTTTTTTCTGAATTTTTATTTCTTTTTATATATATAAAATTTTTATGCTTTAACGTAAAAAAGTAATATATATGACATTTTAATTGTTTTGTCACTGCAATGAGTACTTTTATTTTGGAGACTGAATCTCAAGTTACTGTTTGTAGTCATTATTTTTACTTACTGGACAAACTGGATTTGCATCAATGAAACACTTTGTTTATGGTTACAGTTAATAAGGAGTCAGCAGGCAGGTTAACAGCTCTGACAAAAGTAGAAAGAAGATTTATTCTCATTTCACTATAACACATTATATTATTGTTTATTCAAAATGTGTAAACAGTTAAAACTTACTTAAAGGGTATTTGTTTTCAAGCAGGAAATTATAGTTTGTTGAATATTAACTCTGATCTTCAGGAGCAAATGAACATTTTCACTGTGATATTTTAATCCTACCATCTCTGAGCTTTGTCTCCTCCCTGCATGTTTCCAGATGTTCTTTCAGCAGCGTCTCTCACAGTGAGTCCTGACAGAGTGCAACACTTCACCTCTGACTCTGTCTCACTGACCTGTGAGGGAAACTCTGCTGAGTGGAGAGTGAAGAAGTTCACTGAGGACGACCGACTGACCTCTGACTGTAGGACAATGAATGGATCCACATGTTACATCAGTTTCTTGACAAGTCAGATGCTGCAGTGTACTGGTGTGAGTCTGGATCAGGAGAGTTCAGCAGTGCAGTCAACATCACTGTACAGGGTATGTTATTATACATTTTCTTCTACATTTGAATGATTTAGAAACATGAGCATTAGTCCCAGCTTTGCTGTATGTGAAGTAAATCTAAGAGACAAAAATGAAAATTTCAGACAATTTTAGTCGTCTCACCAAAGCAGGATAACACTCTTGGTTGTTCATCTCATTTCACTCAGTCTTTTAAATTGATTTACCAAAACTTCTTGAGTGTAACAACAAATGCAGATTTTATACATCGTTCAGAGCAGCAACTTTCTGTCATGCTCCTCGGTCTCTGACTCTGTTTTTGTAAAGTTTATACGTCTTTTATGCTTCTCTGAGTTTGTACTTTAGTTTATCTTTCGAGCTTCCTAGTAGGTTATATTTAAGTGTTGAGTTTTTGGTTTATTTCACCTCCTCGTGTTCCCTTTTCCTGTTGTCAAGTCTTAGTCTCTGTTGTGGGTATTTTTCTGTCTTCCTGCTTTATTTTTGGTACTCTGGGTGTGTCTCGATTCAGAGCTGCATCCTTCTAAAGCTGCAGCCTACGTAGACCAGGAAGGCAGGAAGTGAGGGGCAGTGAAATGGGATGGTCTATCTGTCATATCTGCATCACCAGCCCTTACCTCAGCTGAGCTCTTTTCACCTACCAACTGTGACAGCATGAAGCACAGCTGAAGGTGTTAAAATGGAGCCTGAACTTCTGCTCATTATTTTCTTTGGTTTATTTAATCATTGAGGAACTGCAGCAGCTGTACTGTTGTACCGAACATCAAGGAATAACAATGAGCGAATGATTCACTTCCTGACAGTAAGACGTTAAAGTTAAATAAAACTATCCAACTATGAAGCTTACCTTTAATCTCAGCCAAACCGATTTGCTGAGGAACAAATGAAACACTGAAATAAGCCAAACATCAACCGTTAGAGACGATCTGACTGAATTATATCTGTGCTTAACTTCCACTCAGTGGTGAAAGTTGTGAAAATGATTCAGGCGTTCTCTCCGGGTATGGTGAGCATCGACCGCCCGGTCAGCTGACAGCTGGCGAGGAAAACTGGCTGTTAGACCAGTGAGAACGAGCATCTCAGAAATCATTGGAGCATTTTTGCAATTATGATATCTTGATAGTTGAGGTTTACACATCTACATTCTCACCTAAAACACTGTAAACGTTTATTTTGTGTCACAAACAGTCAGATTTCAAAATCTTCAAGTGCTGGCCTCCGCCATTCCTCCAACAGGATTCAGCCCACAGTGAATTATGGGATAGGGGAGACCACGAGCATTTGTGCCTTAATTGAGATTATCGGATTATCTATGACATAATCTTCCTTCAAATGCAGCCTTAGAAGGATGCAGCCCCTGAATTGGGAAGCCCCCTCTGCTGTCTTTCGCCCCTTGCATTTAGTTTTAACCCCAACCCCCCACCTCATGTGTCTATTTAAGCAGGGGTGCCAAATATGGCCGTGGGCCAAACCCGAGTTCGATTTTATATGGCCTATGAGTCTTGTCCATACATGTGTTATTTTTGGTCCCCCGGCCCAAGCAATGAATACAACTCAGCGTGTAATTCCTCTTTTTAACTCATGGAGGCAGTCTCATATAACAGATGTCTGCCAACTGCTTCACCACCTTAAAAAGAAGAGACTGGGTGGGGGTCATAGGTGACACACAGTGTTACCAACTAGCAATGGGAATTCTGGCTCTTTCTGAGAGCCGGCTCTTTTGGCTCCCAAGTGGCTCCTCAGATTTTATTGTAAAAATATGTGTAAAATGAATTACTAATGTAAAAACAGACATAAGATGTATCTTTATGTATATACTCAACATAGAATAGAGTGCTCCAAATGTAAATTATAAAAAACAAAAGATTGGCACTCAGAAAAACCAAGGGCCTGTGAGGGGTTGATCCTGTTTCTCCCTTCCTGATATGACCTGCCCTGTTTTGTTCCAATTGCACTGATGGATGAACAGTTTGCACATGCCTGTGCAGGTTGTTTGTGGAACCTGCTTGATAAAAATTTTTACCTTTGCACAGTCTACACTCTGTCACATTAAAATGTGTCCAAACTACGTTTTCTGTCAATCATTTTCCTCCCTGTAACTTCCTCTTACTCTTTCCGGTCTCTAAGTGAACTTTGCAGGAGCCTCTCCCTCTGTGTACTCACTGTGTGGTCAGTGTAGACACGCAGATGGTGCCACACATCTTAACGCTCCACCTGTCTTCAATTCAGTTCAATTCAATTCAATTCAATTCAATTCAATTCAATTCAATTCAATTCAATTCAATTCAATTCAATTCAGTTCAGTTCAATTTTGTTTTCATAAAGTATTGTGGGTAAAGACCCTACAATAATACAGAGAAAACCCAACAGTGTCATCAGATGACACCACACGTCTCTCGTGTCTCTTTATCGGTGACGGGTAAAAAAGTAAATTTTTAGTATTTGCCAAAAAAAAAAAAAAAGATTTGCTATTTAAACTGGTGTAAATTAATCTTTGGCCAATAATCTGTCAAACATTTTTCTCATGAATAATATCAATTTATTTTGAGTGAGAAAGAACACTCCTGTCACAGGTAGAAGCTTGCAATCACGTTTTGGCAAATGATTTTTATATTTCTTTATGAGGTAAAAACTCATTTTTTCAGAGAGATCGCCCAAGAGTGGCAGCAGAAGAAATATAAGCATCACAGCTCTATAAAGATAGTTGATGGAGCAGGTAGATTATAATGTAGATACAGTAACACAGTCATAAAGATACAAAACAGGTAATTTCTTAATTTTATTTATAGGCCTTCATAAATTCTGTGGACTACAGTCTACTAACCAATGTAAGCAGAGACATTATACATCAAAAACACACAAAAACGTTGCAATCAGGTTGTCGTTTTTTTCTGAAATCACTATTTGGCACAACACCAGCAGCTGGATAAGATCAAGTTCCCAGAGATGAACATTTGCATAGAAATGTTCATCTTGTTTGGCTCCACATGGTTGTGAATGCAGATTTCTCTGTTCTGAACTCAAACAAGAACTGCTTGAGATCCAGACTAAGTGACTCCACCTACGTAACATTTTACACACGTCTACCACTGCTCTGGAGCCAGTCCTGCCCTGTGTACCTGTGTGTCCTTCACATTAGTGTCAATAGCTTAACTGTTGCTCTGTTATCAGAATTACTCAGCAGTATTTTACAGTTTCTGTATGTAATAAATTTCAGCTGGAAATTCAGAGCTTTATGCTTTATGTTTGGTTACTTCATGTTTGTCTCTGGAGCTTGAAAAAGGCGACTGGACTTCTTTTTGTTTCTTGAAGACGTTTCACCTCTCATCCGAAAGGCTTCTTCAGTTCTCAACCAAATGGTGGAGAGACCCAGGTATTTAAACCCCTGTGGGCGTAGTCCCCTGGAGGTGGTTATGACCCTCTATTGATCATGTGCTTGAACACATGTGCCCAGGTGTGAAGGGGGCGTGGGTCATATTTAATCAGTGGTTTCAGTTGAAACCAATTTAGGACTCCGCTCCATTGTTTCCTGTGGCCTATTGAGGTCACTGGAACAAAGGTGTGAATGGGGGTTGAGACGTCTGGGAAGGGAGCTCAGGACAGCACTGTAAGCGGGGGAAAGTTGGTGACGTAATCCACCTCCTCTGTTCAATGATGGTTGTTCACAGTGGACATAGATGGCTTCTTTCACTCCTCTTTCAAACCATCTGTTTTCCCTGTCCAAAATGTGAACATTGGCATCCTCAAAAGAGTGCCCTTTTTCCTTCAGATGCAGATGTACTGCTGAATCTTGTCCTGTCGAGGTGGCTCTTCTATGTTGTGCCTCTTTCGGATGAGAGGTGAAACGTCTTCAAGAAACAAAAAGAAGTCCAGTCGCCTTTTTCAAGCTCCAGAGACTACTATGACCTGGATGACTGAGATCTACACAGACTTACTTCATGTTTCTTTGCTGCATAGAAATGAAAGTAATGATTTGAATTTCTTTGGAAATGTATTACAATGGGACCAGATTTTTCAACTGAGGTAGGCGAAAATCCGACTTGACGAGCCGACTTAGGAGATGATTTTACTGGAACTAACGTTAGGAACAATCGGGACCTGCAGAAGCATCTGACTAGAGTGAAAATTCGATTTGTGCGACTTTTACTGTAGATTTTAATCTAGTTTCTAATTCTAAAACAGTGTTACTCCAGACTGGTTCCAGAGTCCAGGTCGTGTGTTGGGGTGAGCCCAAGAACTCACCATCACTGGGGGTGAGGCCACTGAGATAGTTGAACAACTGGCAGGGCCCCAGAGACAGATGAGATTCACCCTGACATGGAGAGCTCGGGTGAAGCTTCTGGATTGGCAGACTGGGGTGGTGGTTCCCATCTTTAAGTAGGGGGAGGCTGTGCTCCAACGATAGGAGGATCAAACTCCTCAGCTTCCTCATTGTCATCATCATCATCATCATCATCATCATCATCATCATCACAGTTTCCAAAAAGAACTCAGTCACATATTTTTCCTCATTGTGATGACGGTTTGGTTTAGGGAAGTTTTGTGTTCACTGTGATCTGAACTTAATTTTTCATGTCACAGATCACAATTCAAAATAAATTCTATACAAATTATTTAGTAAAAAAAAAAGTCATTTGACACATACAGAAGTTTTTAAATATACACGATCAGATATTTGATCTTCATGATGAAAAGCATTTGTTCAATTTGTTCTTATTATTGTGTGTCAGCTTTTTCTAAAAGTCTGCACCAGCTGATCTGACTGAAACAATTGTGTTTGATTGTGTCACAGATGATCCTGATGCTCCTATCCTGGTGAGTCCTGTTCATCCTGTGACTGAAGGAGCTTCTGTTAGTCTGAGCTGCAGTTCGAGGACACAAAAAATACTTTCCAATGTGTTTTTCTACCACAATGACAAACTTATTCAAAGTGATACCCGAGAGGAGCTGAAGATCTCTGCAGTGTCAAAGTCTGATGAAGGTTTCTACAAGTGTGAATACTCAGGAAGAGAGTCACCACAGAGCTGGATGTTAGTTAAAGGTGAGCAGGATCAAAGCAGTTTTAGTTTTGATTTATTGTAGATGGATATTAATGTTCTTGTTCCTTGTGTACTGTCTGATGTACTGCAGGTGTGTATGTTACAGACCTCTGGTGGGGTCTTTTCACACAGAAACAAATAAAGAGGGGAGACATCAGCTGCATTTGGTCTGCAGGCTCTTCCTCGTCTGTTTATTTACAAAACATTAAATCATACTTCTTCTCATTCACAATATATTCTTCTAAACATATTTCTTAACACAAACTACAATATTAAATCTTTTGCCCTTGTATACAAATAAACAAAATGACTGCCCCATAATTCAGGGTCTCTTTCGTCTGCACAGCTACTTACAAGGAAATGCTACAGCTACCCTACTGCAAAAACTGGTGTAATAATATTAACACTCCATTAACCTGCTTATTATTACCTTTTTGCTAACACTTCATTATAACTAAAAACATGAAAACCAATATTTCACAAAACACATCTATACAAAGATCTAGAAAGTAACAGAATTCAGAAATATTAATATTTCCTCGTGTTTCTGACTCTTCAGGATTGGAAATGTTTAACTTTCTTCTAGAGTCGTCTTCTCATTACTGATCGTTAACTCAGTCACACTTCAAATTAATTATATCATTAGAAAAATATCCTTAATTATTTTTAAATACAGCAAAGTAAACATAAAGGTTCAAAGTGCTGATTAAATGAGTACTTTGTGTGACAGTTGTACAGTGTGTTGTATCTCCATCATCAAGGTTTTGTGATATTTCGTGCAGTTCTTTAAATTATTCTGATTCATTTTCTTGTTCTGTTCTTGTTCTAAACTGAACTGCAGATAAACCAAAGGCTGCACTGAGAGCTGATAACACAGCTGTTCCAGCAGGGGGCAGCGTGACCCTGAGCTGCTCTGTGGAGGGCTCTGCTGGCTGGAAGTTTGACTGGTTCAGACGTGATTCAGTCTCTTCTGAAGCTCAGCTCATGAGAGGAAATGAAGCAAACAGAGATATTAGAGTCTCACAAGGAGGTCTGTACCACTGCAGAGGAGGGAGAGGAGATCCAGCTTTCTTCTCTGAGGACAGTGATACAGTTATGATTAAGGAACAAGGTGAGTGTTAAGTTTTGTTGTAAAATAAACACACGTTGATGATCAAACATCAAAGTAACACTTGATAACTATGAAGGTTTTTCCTTTGTGTGTGTTTTTTGTGTGTTTGTTGTGAACAGTTTTGTCTGCTGTGAAACTGCATCCCAGCTGGTCTCAGATATTCACTGGTGAGAAAATCAGCCTCAGATGTGAGATTGATGGAGGTGAAGGAAAGGTGTGGAAATATGAATGGAGAGCACCCAACACAATCAGCCCTCCAACATCCAGAGAATACAGGATCAGCAGAGTTTCAGGGTCCCACAGAGGAGCCTACAGCTGTCGGGTAGCAGTGACTATCTCTTTACAGGATGGAGTGATGCCTTCACTCTGACAGTTTCAGGTAAGTTGGACTTTGATTCATGCTGAACTTTAATGTTTTATTGTATGCATCTGTCTGAACAGGAAACAATAAATATTTCTGCCTCCAACAATGATCCAGCTGTCTCCAGACAATCAATCAATCAATCAATCAATCAATCAATCAATCAATCAATCAATCAATAAACTTTATTATCCAGAGGAGCAGTTTGTTTTGCAGCCAACAGCAAGAATGAATCAAACAATCAAACATACAACCAGGGACACAGAATCATCTAAAAGTTAACAGCAGTGGGAATAAATGAGAACTTCAATCTTTTTGTTCTGCACTGTGGCAGAGAGTACCTCCTTCCTGAACAAATACATATGCTGCTGAGCCTTTGCACAAATGGCATCTGTATTTGCATTAAATGACAGTTTGTTGTCCAGTATAGTGCCCAAATATTTGTATTTCTCCACTGCCTTTTTTTCCTATCCATGAATATGAACAGCAGGTAAGGATGAAGTTTTCCGACTAAAGTCTGTGATCATTTCCTTTGTTTTTGATGCATTTATGTCCAGAAAGGAATTCACACACCAAGTTACAAAGTCATCTACAACTGGGCCATGGTCAGGATCTGCATCATGGAGCAGAGAGATGATCACTGAGTCATCTGTGTACTTTTTTTTTAGTTGCATTTTTGGCCACAGCGGCTTTTTGTTAGCAGTGGAGAGAGACAGGAAATGGGGGAAAGATACAGGGGAAGACACGCGGGCAAATTGGCGACAGGCTGGGACGCGAACCCGCACCGCCCGCACCGCAACGTGGCATATGTATGTGGTCGCCGGCTTCACCACTAAGCCACCCAGGCGCCCTCGTCTGTGTACTTAATTATATATCTGTTCTGTTGTGGCTCTGACACTCATTTGTGTAGAGAACAAATAAAAGTGGAGAGAGGACACGTCCCTGAGGGGAACCAGTGGAGGATAAAAGCAGATAAAATGCTGCTGACTCGCACTCTCTGTGGTCTATCTGTTAAAACATCCATGAGCCAAGAAACCAGACCAGAATCAAGATTATATGTAAGACGTCTCACTAAAATATGGGGCTGAATGCAATAAAAAGCAGATGAAAAATCTATAAAACGCAAATGGGAAAAATTACGTGCCCCGTCCAGACGCTCCAGAACTTTGTGGAGCAAAGTGCACACAGCATCCTCCACACCCCTCCCTGTTCTATTGGTGAATTGGAGGGGGTCTAATTTTGTCTGAGTGGCACAAAAAATTTCTCACAAGTTTCTCAAATATTTTCATTAAAAAGATGTTAAGCAACAGGATGATAATCATTTAAGGATTTAGATACTTTAACTTTAGGCACTGGTACAATAACAGAGTCCTTCCCGATATGAGGAACTTTATGAAACTAAAGAGACTTTGAGAAAAGAAATGTAAAAAATTCCAGCCAATTGCTCTGCACAGTTTTTAAGGAGACGTCCATTTATTGTATCTGGGCCTGGACTTTTCCACTCTTTCACCCCCTTAAATAATTTGAGCACTGATAATCTATCAATAATAATAACTGACTGTTTTGAGGAAACATCCCTGTACACAGCCAGTTCTTCATTAAAATTGTGAATGTTAAAACGATTGTAAAAAATTTTCAAATCATTTGCCAGCTCTAAATCAGACAGACCTCCAAAAGAAATGGGACACTGGGTTGCTCTCCCATAATAGACTGAACACCCTCCCAAGCAGGGCGTGAGCATCCAGTGCTCAGCAGTGACTGTACTTATCTTTATATTTAATTTTGGCCAGCTTTAGTTCTTGTTTCACTTGCTTTTGCAACTCTCTGCTATGAAAAACATCACCACGGTTGAAAGCAATGTTCCTCTGATTAATGATACTTTTCCAAGCTTCGGATACTCACAGTTTGTTATTTGGAAAAAGGCAAATTTCCTTCTTTGGGATTATCAAGTCTTCACAAAAATTAATGTTTGCTGTGACGGTCTCTGTAATTTCAGGCAGATTAGGACAGCAGTTCTTCTCACTGTGCAAACAGAAAGGAGAGACACCGTGTTGTGGTGGTCTTAAAATATGATCAGTTTAAAGGGGAAAGTACACAGATGACAGTTTGATAAGTGAATGATAATCAGGGAAATTTATAGTGTAGTGTTGTAGACAGTAAATGTTTAACATGTGATCAACGCTATAAAAAAGTGACAATCTAATGAACTTTTTCCTGTAACCTCAACAGCAGGTAAACCCAGAGCCACACTGACAGCACTAAGTTCAATCAAACCAGCAGGGGGCAGCGTGACACTGAGCTGCTCTGTGGAGGGCTCTGCTGGCTGGAAGTTTGACTGGTTCAGACGTGATTCAGTCTCTTCTGAAGCTCAGCTCATGAGAGGAAATGAAGCAAACAGAGATATTAGAGTCTCACAAGGAGGTCTGTACCACTGCAGAGGAGGGAGAGGAGATCCAGCTTTCTTCTCTGAGGACAGTGATACAGTTATGATTAAGGAACAAGGTGAGTGTTAAGTTTTGTTATAAAATAAAACACACGTTGAAGACCAAACATTAAAGTAGCGCTTGTTAACTATGACCGTTTTCCCTTTGTGTATGTTTTTATCCACTCTGTGTTTTACAGGCTGTAAAAATGTGTTTTTGTTAGTACATGTTGAGATTTTAGATATTTTAGACTTTTAAATAGTCTCACTCTTGAAGTTCATAAAGACTAAAGATTGGGACAAAATCTTTATTGAACAGATGGACCCCGTCCTGTCCTCTCTGTGTCTCCATCATGGCTGAGTCCTGGAGCCTCAGTAACTCTGAACTGTGAGGTTGAACATCCGTCTGCAGGATGGAGCTTCTACTGGTATAAAGCTGTTCCTGATCTATCAGAGAAATCCTACAGTTATGAGCTGCTACCTGATGGCAGTGGGACTGCACAGGACTCCTACATCATTGATGGACAGACACACACAGCAGGATATGTGTGTAGAGCTGGAAGAGGAGACCCAGAGTATCACACTGATCACAGTGAACCAAAGTTTGTCTGGTCTGCAGGTCAGTGTGTCTGATAATAATCTCACTGTCAGTAATCAGGTCACATATCTTGGATGTCTTATTACAGATCACATGACATTTACAGAGTGAAGATTTCTGTGTGCAGAGCTGCTGTACACCTCTGTATTCTGCACACTGTGGACAAACTATACAAAAGCAAGTTTACAGAAACTTCAAGCAGCTTCTAATGAAGCCATGAGATTATTACTGAGGAGACCCAGAAGGTTCAGTGCAGTGAAAAGTTTGCAGCTGCAGGAGTCACTGCATTTAAAGCTGTATTAACAAATCTAATGTATGAATTTATTTGCAATTATTGTGGGTTTAACAAGTATAAGATTTAATACCAATACTGAGGAGACATCAGTGCAGCTGTCTCTCTGTAGGAAAATTATCTCTCTGTTTTATACCCCTTAAATTCTGGACTGTTGAGTCTGTAATGTGTAAAGACTGATTGAGTTTTCAAGTTAAAAATGATCGTTTGACAAAATTAACACTGATTGAAATATGAGCAGAAAAAGCTTCAAACAAATGAACATTTTCACTGTGATATTTTAATCCTAACATCTGTGAGCTTTGTCTCCTCCCTGCATGTTTCCAGATGTTCATTCAGCAGCGTCTCTCACAGTGAGTCCTGACAGAGTGCAACACTTCACCTCTGACTCTGTCTCACTGACCTGTGAGGGAAACTCTGCTGAGTGGAGAGTGAAGAAGTTCACTGAGGACGGCCGACTGAACTCTGACTGTAGGACAATGACTGGATCCACATGTAACATCAACACATCACAGTCAGGTACTGCAGTGTACTGGTGTGAGTCTGGATCAGGAGAGTTCAGCAGTGCAGTCAACATCACTGTACAGGGTATGTTATTATACATTTTCTTCTTGTATTTCATTGATTTAGAAACATGAGCTTTGCTGTGTGTGAAGTGGCAAAACAAACACAAATGACAATTAGTTTAATTTTATGCGTCTCACCAAAGCAGCATAATATTCTTGGTTGTTGGTCTCATTTCACTTGACATTTATAAAGCAGTTTATAAAGTTTCTTTGGCAATAAACTGCTAAGAAGCTCAAGATGTGTCATCAGAGTGTATCATGTAAAAAGGTGCAGTTGTATCAAAGGTTCTGCTGTATGTGAGTTCTCCTCAGTGCAGAGCCAGTCAGGGAGTTCAGAGCAGCAAACTTTCTTTATTTTACCTGCACTGTGCACAGCTCCATGAACTACTCTGCCCCACCTCTCCTCCTGCAGCTGTGCTCAAACCACACCTCACTGCTACAGCAGCCACATATAAAATGAATATAATAATCTAATTTAGTCCCATAGTGCATCCTGGTGTCAGGTGTTCACCAGGTAAGTGACACACATGCACACCTGACCACCCGCCACCTTCTTCCATCGCTCTGTGGTCAGCATGGTCACTCTGACTGGTTTGCAGCTTTGCAGTCCCAAACACAGCAAACTGTGTATTCTGACTCCTTTCTATCAGAACCAGCATGAACTTATTCAGCATCAGATCACACGGGCCAGCCTTCACTCCCCACATGCATCAATGACCCTGTTGGTTCATCACTTTTGACAGATACTGCAGATCAAGAACAGCTGACAAGACCTGCAGTTTCAGAGATGCTCTGACCCATTTTCAGTTGCTGCCTAATACGTCCCACCCACTAACAGATGAAGAGATAATCAGTGTTATTCACTTCACCTGTCAGTGGTCATAATATTAAATCCACTTTTTCTTTAAAGCTCTACCTAAACATGTCACCTGTAGCTGCAACTCATCATCATCATCATCATCATCATCATTCCACCATCACATTTTCCAAAGAGAACTCAGTCACAGATTTTTCCTTATTATGCTGAGAGTTTGGTTTAGGGAAGTTTTTTTGTGATCTGAACTGTGCAGCACATTTACTGAGGAGGCTGTATAGCACTACTGTGACTCAATGAATGGAGCATTTGTTGTGCTTCATTCTTGTTGCAGCAACAATAACCCAGACCTTAAGAGGAGAAGGTTTCATGTCACAATTCAAAACAAGTACTATAGAAATGATTTGATAAAAATAAGACACATACAGAAGTTTTTAAACATTCAAGATCAGATATTAGATCTTCATGATGAAAAGCATTTGTTCAATCTGTTCTTATTATTGTGTGTCAGCTTTTTCTAAAAGTCTGCACCAGCTGATCTGACTGAAACAATTGTGTTTGATTGTGTCACAGATGATCCTGATGCTCCTATCCTGGTGAGTCCTGTTCATCCTGTGACTGAAGGAGCTTCTGTTAGTCTGAGCTGCAGTTTGAGGACACAAAAAATACTTTCCAATGTGTTTTTCTATCACAATGACAAACTTATTCAAAATGATACCCGAGAGGAGCTGAAGATCTCTGCAGTGTCAAAGTCTGATGAAGGTTTCTACAAGTGTGAATACTCAGGAAGAGAGTCACCACAGAGCTGGATGTTAGTTAAAGGTGAGCAGGATCAAAGCATTTGATGAATATTTGTAAATGATTTTGATGACTGAAAAGGAAAATATCCAATATAATTACAGTTTATTAATAATTGTGTGTTACAGTAACTGTGTCAGCAGCTGACAGCTCTTCAGCTCCTGTGTGGCTGATTGTTGGACTGGTTTGTGGAGTCTCTCTCCTCATTATTCTCCTGCTCTTGTTGTATCGCTGCAGACAGTCCAAGTGTGAGAGCCTCTTCTTTTGATGCTGGATCAGATATTTTATTTACTACACACACTTTAATTATTCAGACATAAACATCATTCTGATCTCATTGTGTAATAACATGTGTCTCTTTCACAGATTCATGCTTCACCAGGTTGGTATAAAACTTTTTATTATTATTATTTTAAACCTGCATCAGTTACTTTGAATTTATTGTGTTTCTTTCATGTTTCAGGTCGATCCAGTCTGAGAGTCACAGTTCGAGCTCCACCACAAATCATGGAGTCAACCAGGATGAAACTCATGAATACGACTCTCTTCATCCTGGTCAGCACTTAAACTGATGTTTATTATCAGTATTAATATTGACTCTTCATTCAGTTAGAGATGAAACACATGTTTGAGTTAATGAGACTGACTGCTGGTGATCTGTTTACAATGTAACTACAAATGTTACATTTCAGGTGCAGATGAACCCCAGAGTGTCACATACTCTCTGATTGAACTGAAAAACCTTGGAAAGAAGAGTGAGTGTGCAAAACACATGCAACACAGAAAATAATAGAAATGTTTTCCAATGCTTAGAAATGTATTAATAATTGAGTTTTGATCTGATGATCTTAACAGGGAAGCATCATAAACCAGAGGACAGTGTTATTTATGCTGAGGTGAAGATGGAAGCTGCAGGTACGTCACAACAGCCTCATTCACTGTTTGTACTTGAATGTGTCATCATCATACTGCAGGTAATTATAGGTCAACATGGAGTTTAGTTACTTACCAAGCTTAGCTACTGAATCACAGAAACCACAGATTTTGACCCAGACTACAATCACAAAGACACATAAGCTGAGGCGTCAGTGTAACAACTGATTGTCATTTTAATTCCTTTCACTGTGTTGTTGTTGTAAAAAGTTTGAATCCACCTCTAAGTCCAGAAGCATCAACAGCTTTGTGTCATAAACCTGCTGAACAAATGTGTCCTGAGGTCTGATCTTCTCTTTCAGAGGACACGCTGATGTATGCTGAGGTCAACAAAAAACAAAAGAACAACAAGAAGAAAACAGGTGAGTAAAGTCTGCATCACCTCCACTGAATATGTTTATTTAGTAGTTTCTATTCATGTATTCATAATTCATCTATTGCAGTGTAGTATCATCACAGAAAGTTTGGGGCGGGGGGGTGTGCTCTGCTGAGTGTCCTTTGAGCTGCATTAGTGGAGACATCAGTCGTCCTCCTCCTGGATAATTATATTATTGTGTTTAATTATGATCTTACAGTCAGTTGTTTTAAATGATCTTTTCATTCACAGGAACTTCGAGTCCTGCAGCTGATGCAGACGTTTATTCTGAAGTCCAATCAGGAAGCTCTCTCTGTAATTATGCTGCCATGCAGGCTGATTTATTCTTCACATTATTAAACGGCTTCAGCCCAGAATATCTTTACATGCTGGAAATCACTTTGTCTGTTTGTGGTTGTCTTACAGGTCAGTGAGGAGAGCTGCAGCAGCAAAGCCAAAAGAAGCATTTGATGAAGCCGCCTCCTCTGCTCCACAAGGCTCAGTTTTTTTTCTACAGTTATCTAATATTATCTTCTAATATCATATAGACTTACTGCTTTATTTGATCATAAACACATGGAGGCGTATTCCTATTTAATATCCATGCTCTCTATATTCATTTAATTTCTTTTATCCTGCTCCAACAGCAGTGAGAAAGTTTGAAATATCTGATGTTTAACAGCTGATAGCACGACTTAAAGTCAGTGTTTTCTGGAGGAAGTACAGATGTGGACACCAACATGCAGTTTTTCTGTGTTTGTCTAAATATCTAAGAATTATGATCAGCACTGTGTAGATTTGAATGCATTTCATGTGTATTTTGGACCATTTTGTGCATCTATAGTTGGAAGGTAGAAAGTTTCATCTTCTGAGATTTGAACATTTTGTTTATGGTTGATTTTGGTTTACTGTAGATTTTAAACAAACTAACGTCACAACCACTGAAACAGGTTAACAGTGCAAATCTAGAATAAACTGATGTTCATGCAGCAGGTTGTCTTTGAGTTTCATTACCTTTACCATGACAGCAGTCTGTGTGTGTGACAAAGAGGGACTGTGAACAGAGAGCAGCTGTTTGTGTGCTGAGGTCTCAGAATGCAGTCAGAACACTGCAGCAGAGAACTTGTACATGTGGTATATCTCATTTGAAAGACTGCATGGAGACAAGATCACAGAGGACACACAACAGCATGACACACAAGTATCAGTCGTACAGTTTCCCTCACACTCGTTTCTTTGGCTCATTAATTGATTTACAAATATGGCACAAACATCAGGGCCTCTTACTATGAAACAAGTTTAATATATCCAGATATCTTTCTGTTATCTGGATTCATCCTCACGCCGATAAATAGGATAAACATGAAGCTGGTTATCAACTGGTTACATTAACTAAAGATTTCCCTGCTTGTTGGCAGCAACCAATCCAAAGGGGCCTTTCGGGGTCACATGACTTTTCCTCCAGAGAAAAGGATCCCTGTGAGTGCCGCCGACTCCTGAGACTTTATCAAATGTTTACCAAATAAAAATCTAAAAAGAACATAAAAAATATTAAAGTAAAATGTAGCAAAAGAACGTGAATAATAGCAGAGCAAATCATTCATCTGGTGATTTAGAGCACATATGAAATGTGAAATAAACATTTTAATTCCAGTTAATCATTTTATTGCTGAGTGCACTCACATTAGGGGGGGGGGGGGGGGGGGGGGGACACACAGGCTCTCACTGGGAGTCAGGTGTATAATTAACCAACTAACCATCGGCCCCCCCCTGCTGGGTGCAGAGTGGTCACTCCTCCTTTATCCATCTATTTTCTTTATCAGGGTCTCAGGGGGTCTGGAGCCTATCCCAGCTGTTACAGGGCAGAGAGGCAGGACACACCCTGTACAGGTCACCACGCTGTCGCAGGGCTAACACAGAGACAGACAACCATCCACACCTATGGGTAATTTAGGATCACCAACCTAACCCCACTGTGGGAGGAAACCCGAGGACCTGGAGAAAACTCACACAAACACAGGGAGAACATGCTAACTCCACACAGAAAGCCTCTGGCTAAGGTGGATTCAAACCCAGGACCTTCTTGCAGTGCTAACCGTGATCCCCCTCCAGATCAGTATTTCTTGGTTTAATGCAGTACCCTCTTTTATATTTGGTGCTGGCAACCAAACCGACCAGAAACCTCAGCCACCTCCACCTTTTCTCCCATAGCCCACCACACCCAACAGCAACATGCAGACTCCAGCTGATATATAAAACAGTGTGTCCATAAATACACAGTGAAGGCTTTCACAGTGCAGTCCATCATTTATGTCTGTATTCAGTGTTCCCTCTTTGTACATAATCAGCTATATTGTGGATGTTTGGATAGATTTTCAGATCAAATATATTTTATTAAGCAGCCTGAAGGCAGAATTTTACTGACTGTATATGAAATAAATTGATTTCAGTGCTCATCACAAAACAGAGTCACAGTTCTCACAGGATGGAGGCCCTGAACCCTAAACAATCACTCACACAATTAACATTCAGTATTCATTAATGTTCAGGTTTGTTGCTGCTCTGAGAACACTCAAACACACTCATACATGGAAAACCTGAAATAGCAGCAACACAACAGGCATCAGTCACAGCAGCTATGAGATCAGCTGGTCAGAAACAGGATGCAAACTCAGAGATGGTGGAGGTGGGCTGAAAGGTGATTTGCAGATGCACAGCAGCTGCAGGAAGGCTAAAGCAGCTAAAATAGGTCACACGAGTTTGTGTTTAGATATGTGCACTAGTAGAGTCCCAGCTCTGACATCAGAGGATGTGAGCTGGCATTTTGTGTGTCTTTGTTTCACACGGTGGTTCACGGTTGCTCTTTTTTTACCTTAACACTTTTTTTGACAGTGTGGTCATCGTGTGTCAGAATACACAGCGTTTATTCAAACTCAACAACAGCCTCAGGTGAAGGTTTGATAACTTCAGAGCTGCTGAGCAGATCATTTCTGACCTGTTTGTCTCTTTGAATAAACCTCTGCAGGTGGAAACTGTACACTGTACACTTCCTGATAGATGTAACAAACTGAAAACACTTCTTAAACAAAAAAATCCAATAAATTCAAACCTGCAAAGAAATGCAGTGATAAATTTTCATCTAGAAGGAATAATAACTTTGTGACAGGAATGCCTTTGGTTGGTCCTGGAACGCTCTGACACTGGGAATGTTTGTCACAAACCCCTTTATTGAGCTTTCATTTCATGCTTCAGATTGACTGTTGTTTTCTTGGCAGGCTTCCACCTCCACTCAGCTCACTCTCCGTTCCTCGTCTCCACCTGCCAGCTACTGTGTAAAAAGACAGCACATGTAATCAATCTCCTGCCGGGCAGCTGTGCTGTGCTCCCCCCAACACCCCTCTCAGAGCTCACTGCCCCACCTCTCCCCTGCAGCCATTTCATCTATTGTGAATAAATTACATTTTCTTAACAGCTACTCTGGTCTCTGAACTCCTTTGCTGCCATCCCTCTTTTTAGCTGCTCTCCACCCTTTTGAAAAGTTCCTCTCTCTCTCTGTTACACCTACAAGTGTCTAACAGGCTGTTGTTGGTTACTCTCTATTCTGTCACAGGTTTATTTTAATAGCTGACAGACTTCATGGTTTCTGTCTGGACCACTAAGAAAAGAGGAAATGCAGCCTGTGGTTTCAGCCAAAAAACTTGTCTTGTTTTATGTCTTCAGCACACAGCAGAGTTAATAAGCAGCACACACAAAGAGCACAGTGAGAATTTCACTTTGCTCTCTGTTGCATTTTATAAACAAGAAACATAAACCAAAAATTGATTTATTATTGATATTGCCACTCTAAATGTTTGCAGTGCATTTCCTCCTGAAGATTTTCAGTCCTCCAGATTGATTGAACGTTCCTCAAGACTTGACTGAGGTGTTTAGTAAAGGTCTGGCTCTCTCCCTCCCTCCCCACCACCTCTGTGACTGTGCCATAGATTTACTTCCACACTTCCCACCAGTCGACTATTTCCTGTCCTGAAAGAGAAGCAGTGGAAACATATATCTCAGATTCACTACCCACCCAGTTGGTGCCAACTTCTTCTTGGAAAAAAGAGAAAGCACTGCATCCCTGTATCGATTATAGAGGTTTGAACAAGATCACCATAAAAACTAATATCCATTGTCTCAGGTTAACTTTTGAACCATCAAAAGAAACCGCCATCTTTTTTGAAACTGGATCTTTGCAGTGCCATCACCTGGTCCTCCTATGGGAGGGAGATGAGTCGGCCTTCAACCCTCCACTTGGCCTCTTTGAATACCTGTTAATGTCTTTGGTCTGACTAATGTGACAACAGTTTTCCAGACTTTGGAGATTGATCTCTGTTCTCTGTGATTGGCTTCTCTTTGGTACCTGGATGATATTCTGATGTTTTTCTTCAACCTAGAGGAACATCGACAGCATGTAAAACACATTTTGTAACATCTTCTGGACTTCAGCACCATCTAAAGATGAAAAGAAGCTCGATGAATATTGGGAGCACACTGATAACACAGTCATAAGTTTGATCACATGGGTCCAGAACAGGAGTATCACTGAGTGCAGAGTGGAGGTATGAATGTTATGGCAGAAGCTGAGAACAAAAAGTGCTGAAACAATGATATTAATAGATGCACCATGAATGTCTGTGGATGCACCAAAACCCAAACTGATGACTCTCAGTCTCTAGAGGCCTGGCAGAAGAGGAACCCTGCAGCATGATCCTGATCCACAGGACACTTTAAAAATGACCTGAAAGTTTCTAAAGAAAAAAGAGGAAACAATTATGATCCACAAAATATGTCACCTGACTTGAAACACCACAAGTCCTTTACATATCATAGAGAAAAGTAGGAACACAACACAAGAAAGAAGCTTATAAATTTGCAGTGGACAGGAAATAAACACGTCACCAACTGCTGCAGTCAAAGCTACAGGAGCTGTTTGAGGTTTTAAAGGAAGGAAGCACAGAGAGGCTGCAGCCAGAAGAAGAAGAAGTCTGAGAGAAACTCTGATCTTATCTTTATTAAATGCAGCTTCTGTTTAATTCTGCATTTATTATTTATGTGAAGTAAAACAGTCTGAGATCAGCTGTGGGTCAGAGAGCAGCAGGGCTGGATGTGAGGATGCTGCACTCTTTGCTCTGAGTGACGGGTTATTGTGTGAGTACATTTCTGACATTGTTTGAATGGCACTGATGAACATAAATGTTTCTCATTTGAGTGAATTACAGGTTTAACCTGCTTATCTGAGAGTTTAAAAGAGCATATTTATATTTTTATTGTTGTTAAAGCCAAATGTTTGTTTCAAACTGCCAAATTATAGTTTATATGCACAGAAACATTTTATGAGCAGTTTTGATTTTGTGTCAGTTTGATGATTCCTGATGTTTTCATCTTTACTTTAGTGCTCAGTGCACTCTGCTGTGCTGAGAGTGCGATCACACAAACATGTTGCAGTCACCACTGAACAAGTTGTTGCCTTTATACAGATGTTTCTTTCTTTGTGTATTTAAGGAAAAGACACTGATGTAGAGACTAGACCAGATACAGTATATTATCTACTTTAATTAGGGTATTGATATTCTGGTTGATAAGTAACAGTAGTTGTTGCTAGCGGCACTGAAAAAGCTGTAATGTTTGTGTTTGTCGAGCACTTTATGAATGAGGACTGTGTGGAGGAGAACTTGTAGGCGTCAGGCGACCGTCTGCTTCACCAGGCTGGAGTCACTCTGATGTTTATTTGTCAGTGTTTATTTATTTTATTAAATAAACAGTTTTTTCCCTCTTTCTCCATTTCTAGTATGAAGAAATCAACTCAGTGAGGTCATCTAAAGTACAAGCAAGGAAATAAGCTCTCCAAAATGTGTGACATTTCTTCCTCTGAGGGCTTTTTAAAAATTTCCTGTCGCAATTATCAGTCTATTTTTCATGCGGACATGCAGGGTTTTAGGATTCATGCTTCCTGAGTACATAATATACCTTATTATCTGTCTGTTAATGTTTAGTCTCATATTTAGCTGTTGACTGTTACCTGTTAGGCCTTTTCATAAAAATCTGCCTGACATGTTTCTGCAGCAGCAGGAGAGGATAAACATGTCACACATGCTGTGGTCAGACCTGCTCAGTTGTGTTATTTCTGTGTCAAAGGAAGGAAGCAGAGAGAAGTTAAAAAAGTCTTTGTGTTGTCACAGTTGTTGGTGTGTCGTAGCTGCTGCTTCACTCTTTCTCTTTACAGGAAGTTTTCAGACGTGTCGCTGCTGGATGTGAGGATGGGACCCACTTTGCTCTGTGAGCTGGGCCTATTCTGTGAGTACATCACTGACTTCTATAGTTTGATTCATACTGACTGATAAACATGTTTCAGTGAGAAGAACAGAGTATCAGTCATTTGGAGCATTTCAGTTCATTTGAACAGAGGACTCTCATGTTTGTTATCAACATGGTTGTTTGTAGCCTGGATTAGATTTTAGTGCACTGACTCAGATTAGAGTGGAGCTGCTTTAGTTTATCTAAGAAAGGTTTGTTTCTTCATCTGTGATCATTTGATGCATTTTACATCTTAATCTAAAATGCAGCCAATCACAGCAGCCACTGCTAAAAGCCCAAGTGTTTTATTTCTGCCATATTTGAGTGTGTCTTTAGTTTGATGATGTCTGAAGTTTCTGCCTTTATTGTAGTGCTCTGTACGCTCCTCTGCACTGGACACGCTCAAGGTGACTGAACACTTTCACTTTTTCATTTCTGTTTTTTTTTTTTTATTAATAAAGATTAATTTCAAACCATAATCTTAAGCACTGTTCATTTTTGTTTGTTTTTACTTATTTTTTAAAATATTCCTCATTTTTTTAACATACAGTATAAACACAGATGTTGCCTCCTATAGTGTTAGATTGTTAATGCTGTGGTTGTGTTGGATTCTAGATGCTGTGTTAACTATTGAACCCAAATGCTCCAGTTTTTTTATTGGAGAGTTTGTTACCTTCATGTGTGACATGAATGAAGGAGCAGACACTGACTGGGAATACAAACTCAACAAGGATGGTCGAGAATTTGTCCCCTACAACACACACAAAGACTACAGATTACCAGTAACATCTACAGGTGACAGTGGTGAATATCAGTGTTCTGGTCGCAGGAAGAGCTCACGTGATACAAAGAGCAGTAACACTGTCTCTGTAACTGTATCAGGTAAGTCCTCAGTGAGCAGTTGCACTTTGCTCACAGTGTACACAGCACTAAAATACTCACAGACTCTATGATCATCATTACTACATGTGTGTGTTTTAATGTAAAAACAACAACTGTGGATAAAATTAAATTTAAAAGAAAAAACATCAAAATCTTCATAACACTTACGGTGACTGATTTGTTTTTAAGCCTTGGTGTACCAAACATATTTGCTTTTACAAGAACAGGTCTATTGGTTTTCTAAAGGCTATTCTTGTTAGGGTTTGTAGTTTTATTTTATTATATTCATTCATGCAAGGGCTGACAGGCAGGAAGGAAGGGGTATAAGAAGAAAGATAGAGACAAAGAAAAGAGAAAAAAAACAAGAGATAAAAAACGGGCAGAAAACAGAAAAAAATAATAAGAGAGAGGTACAAACATACATACATACATTCTCATATACATACATGCATATACAGTACATATACACACATATACACACAATCTTGCTGTCGTTTGTAGTAATGTGTCTGTGTTCCTCTGTCATGAAACGTACTTAATAATGAGGGCAAGAAGCTGCAACCACGCCCCTCAGGATCCAGAGGTAAACCAGGAAAGACCCTGGGGACCTGGGCCATCCACAGCCCATCAGGAGTTCAGAAGACCCGAGGCCACACATCCTGATGGCGACCGTGCACACACCCTAGAGGAGGGAGGAGTGAGACCACAGATGGAATCCCCAAGGTCAGAGGGCAAGAGCCCCGAGAGCCAGAGACAATGAACAGCACGCCCCCCCGTAGGCTGCCCCCTGAGGCCCCATGCACCCGAGGACCGCCCGACACCCAGCAGAAAGCGGGTATCAGCAAAGAGCCAGCGGCAACCCAGGGAAGCAGCCAACCCAGACCCGAACCGCTAGCCAGTCCCTACCCCAGGCAGGGTGCATGAAACCGGTGTGTGGGAAGACCCGCCTACCCCCTCCTCCCACTTGAATTGGTTGGGGTGATGTGTTGGGTGTAAGTTGTGTGAAAGCTACAGTCCTATTAAAATTTAAGGGACAGATGTAACATGAGCACTGAGCAACAGCGCCCATCCACACCACCCCCCCAAGGCCCTCAGTGTCTAAGATGTAAATAAAATTGAGGAGCAGGCAGCAGTGAACAGACAAGTGGGGCCACCTCAGCAGCTCCACCCACTAACCACTGTGTGCTACACCTGCCCCCCAAGGCCCTATGTGTACTATGATGTGATATGAGCTGTATGATGTAATTAAAAAGGAGGGGTGGGATATTATGCATTACAGCGAGCAGAGCCAAGGGAGTGGCCCTACTCACTGCAGTACAAGCAGTACAAGTAGAAGACTACCCCCACAGGGAGAGAGCCTGCTAACTACTGGCTCACTAAACACCCCAGTTCCCTACACCCAATCTCAATGCAGGGAAGGTAGGTCCAGGGCCTGAACCGGCAACACCCCCAGGGCACCACCATGCTCAAGGCCGGCACCTACCGCCTACACTACAGACAAACACAACACACACACACACACACACACACACACACACACACACACACACACACACACACACAAGAAAATACAACAACAAAAATCACGCTCATACCCACACATAGCCTCTTGTGAGACATCACTGCCCACTCATCTGAGCGCCCCACTTTCCCACAGGATGTGTGGGCACCCCAGAATCCCGGAATGCCAGCCAGACTTCCCGATGCTGGCCAACCCACTCCACACAGCAGTGCGCCCGAGGGGGCGCAGACCTCTCCAGCGCAGGGAGGGGCCCAACCGGAAGATGGGCGACCCCAGGCACCTGGGTCCCAGTCCCTGCACCCCAATCCCCGTAGAGGAGGCCGGCCATCCGGCCGGGGGCCAGCACCCACCACTACAGGCACCCCAGCCCCCACACCCAAGACCATAGGAGCATCTATCCAAGCCCCCGCCACCAGCAACGAAGGCCTGCACACAGAAACCACAAAATGCCAGTCACCGTCTCCAGTCCAACAACCATCAGACACCTGAATCCCCCGGTCCACGCCCAGTCCCCTGCCTGACACACTGCGAGACAAGACTAGAGCTCATCACCCCCACCAAGTGATGGAGTTGATAAGTGGGAACCAGAGAGATTCAGATTTCTCCATTTGCTATTTAGAGTTGGCAGATATTCTTTCCAGACTAATGAGGTCTAAAAATAAATTCCTATAATGTGTAATACACAAATCATTTTTTGATTTCCAGTTCACGAGGATATTTTTCTTAGTGATGCATAAGGCAGTAAGAACTATGTGTGATATATTTGCTTCCATGTCTAATTCACTCACGTCACCTACAATGCACAGTTTTGGTGAAGCTGGAATAGCACAATTAAACCATGTGGATAAGTCTTCACATATTGTCTGCCAGTCACCAGGTGACTGATGGTTGTGTTACCTAAACCTTTATAATGATTCATGTACATATTTTTTCCTTCTCTTTCATAACAGCAGGTAAACCCAGGGCCACACTGACAGCAGGAACAACATTCATACCAGTAGGGGGCAGTGTGACACTGACCTGCTCTGTGGGGAGCTCTGATGAGTGGAAATATGAGTGGTTCAGATGCACCAAAAACACCACTGAAGTTCAAATCAGAAGAGATGATCAACCAAACAGAGTTATCAGAGTATCTCAAGGAGGAATCTACAGATGCAGAGGAAGAAGAGGAGACCCAGTTTACTACACTGATAAAAGTGATGAAGTCAGCATTGAGATAACCTGTGAGTTCAGTAATTTAGTTTGAAACATTCACTCATGATTCGCAAACATACAATGTTAAGTTTTCTCTGTTGATTTCATGTTTCTGTTTGTATCTCAACTGTTAACATCTGTAAACAGTTTCCAATAAAGTTGCTGTAAAACAACAACAACACAACTGGCCTCAGATATTCAGCGGTGAGACGATCACTCTGACATGTGAGGTGCAGGAAGGAGGTGAACCCACTGAGTGGGAGTATGGATGGAGAGGACCCAGGAAAACCACACAGTGGACACACAATAATTATTTGTCATTCAGAGTTTCTGAGTCCAGCAGTGGAGACTACATGTGTAAGAGTCGACGCAGAGATGACTCATATTCTTCAACAGAGTGGAGTGAAGCCTTCACACTGTCAGCATCAAGTAAGTCATGTTTGTTGTGTGATCAATGTTTTGTAAAATTGTTGAAGTTGCTTTTCCTCCTCAGTCTGTGTCTCAGGGTTAATGCAACAACAGGTTATGACACACACGTGCACTTTATGAAAATATGGAGAAGAAAATTCACACACACACACACACACACACACACACACACACACACACACACACACACACACACACACACACACACACACACACACACACACACACTATATAATGTTTTGTGAGGGTGTTCAGGCTTGAGTTGCTCATCTTGGTGTGTTTCACGAATACCAAACTGCACTTTTTTGTGCTACAGTGTGTTGGGCAGTTCATATTTGGTTCATAATGAGCATCAGTTATTATTAAATACCGTATTTTCCGGAGTATAAGTCGCACTTTTTTTCATAGTTTGGCTGGGGGTGCGACCTATACTCCGGGGCGACTTATATGTGACATTTATAACACATGAACCAAAATACTCCAGCCACTTGACATCTCCGTGAACTGCAGCTTTAAGGCAGTCTTGCGTAACCTGTGGGCGCAGTGGATGATGGATGGAGAGCACAGCTTAACGGCAACTGGGAGAATGCGCCACCCAACTTTCCTGGAAGTCATTGGATGGATCAAGAAAACATGGGCTTCAGTGACAACCAAACCATCCTGTCGGGATTCAGAAAGGCTGGAATAATTGGAACTGCAGCTGACGACGAGTCTGACGAAAGCGACACAGAAGAGGAAGCGGCGCTTCGTCTACGTATGGAGTGTACGGAGTTGTTTAGAAGTGACACCGAGGATGAAGAATTCAATGGATTGATGGTTTGGTTAACTTGTTACCATGTTCTTTATGCTATGGTTATCTGAATAACTGTTAATGTTACGTTAACATACCAAACACGTACTCTGTCCGTTGTGCGTCATGTAGCTGAATGTGTTACGTTAGCATAACGTAGGCGTAACCGTGTTCGCCCTGTTCTTTAATCCATTATTATTTTAAATTCCCTTTCAAGATGGAATTTCTGCTCTGGGTCTCGGATTCTATGAAATACCCCCCCCCCCCCCCCCCCAAAAAAAAGTGCGACTTATAGTCCAGTGCGACTTATATATGTTTTTTTTTTCTTTATTATGCATTTTTTGGCTGGTGCGACCTATACTCCGGAGCGACTTATAGTCCGAAAAATACGGTAATTAAATTAATTCTTAATGGTGGCTACAAGTTAAAGTTGGAATTCTCAGTTTTTAAGAGTCTCTGCTTGTATTTAAGATCCATGTTGAAATTTTCTGTCCAGCTGTGCTGCATCTCATCCTGCTGTTGATAAATATAAACTGAATCATACACAAACAAATCTATTTAATTTTTTAATGAATTATATGTGTGCAACATACTCTGTTTGGATTCATGCTCATCTTTGTCTAATATTCATTTAACATGATTAATAATATGTTTATTCCTCACTGTTTTATAAACTCACTGACCTCTGATCAGCCATGTTGCCCATGACATCCTGAACATGTTTAGTTATTTCCATCGTTCATGTAGTTTTATTCTTTTACATGTTGGTTTTTGTGAGTCTGTAACAGTGGTGGGTGTTGTTCTTGTGTCTGGATGTTAAAGTTACACACAGAGTAAATATGATTTATTCAAAGTTATTTATAATTTGAGGTTTCAGAGGTGAAGGCTGGTCGTTTCTTGTGCCGTTCATGGTTGGACTGGTTTGTGGAAGTTCACTGATTGTTGCTGTGCTGCTGTGCTGCTGTGCTGTATGTGCTGCCGCACAACGATAAAAGGTGAGACCTTTACATGTTGATAACTTACTGAAAACGGTTTCTGCTGATTTAAAGTGATTCTAAAACATGTTTTCTTCCTTTTCTGACAGATCCATGTGGTCACAGGTTTGTACAGCACTGTCTTTGTCCATTTGTGAACACAGTGATTTGATACATGTGCTTTGTTACATTTACAGTCCATGTTTCAGCTTCATGCAGTCTCCAAACATCAATCAAGGCTCTGCTACGCCCCAAACAGCCGACCAAAGTGAAGCTCAAGTTTACTCCTCTCTTCTCCACGGTCAGCCCCAAAAATGAAAACTTTACAACTATTAACACTCAGTTAGTGCTCAAGATACAGACACACAAAACCAAACAAAAGGAAATAAATTTGACTTTATTTCTTCTTTTTCGCTGCCCTGTAGGAGATCTTAGTGTCTATGAATCAGTCAGAAACTCTGGAAACACTCAAAGTGGTACAGTATGAACTTTAATGGACCTCTGAGAGGTTAAATGATTATGACTGTTAAAATTAATGCAACAATATTATTTCAGGGGGAGCAGCAGGTGAATGCAGTAATGCAGCATCTACTACTCAGCTTGATGAGAGGAGTAAGTAATAAAATATGACCCAAAATTATTGGATTGTGATCTGTGATGTTAGAGGAAAGAGGGTGTGTGTGTTATTAAATCAGTGATGCTGCAGAGGAGAGCTCTGACTACAATAACTTGAATCCTGAATCAGCCTCAGGTAAAAAATGTACAAATGTAACATTACAGCCACTGGATAGTTACAGAGCTTCAGACACACACATCCTAAACATGATGAAGCTGAATATGGCATTAATTCATGCTTTTATTATTTCCCTCTTAGACTATTGTAATGCTCTTTATTCTGGAATCAGCCAGTTGTCCGTGTTTTCACTTAGTTCTCGTTGCGATATCTTCATAGATTTCCCGCTGTGTGCTTCTGTTCTAGTTTGTGTTCTAGTCCTCAAGAAAGTCTTTATTTTTGTGTTCCAGCAGTAAAGCTGTGTGATTTAAGTTCAAGTCTGTGTCTGGAGTGTCCTGCATATTGGGGTCCTCAGTCCTGCTGCCACAGCGTTTCATGACACACATGTTCAGGACCTTTTTGTCTTTGTGCTTCACTTTGTTGTTGTTGTTTAAGTCGTATTTTTCTCTGATTTATTTAAGGTCCATAAAGAGGCTCGTGGACAACAACACAACAACAACATTTAGCTTTAAACATTCACACAATTGCTGCCATTTAAACATCAGACTCAGAGTCATTTGTGCGTTTAGTTTAAAGAATGAGATGCTCTGGATTTTCAGCATAAATGGAAGATGATACAGTCGACCTTTGTATTTATGCTCATTGTGTTTCTTTCTGCTACAATAAATGTAGTGTGGAGGTGAAATATTGTGGGGCCATATCTATCCAGTATGTGTGTGTACAGATACCTGTGTACAGAAGCTCTCCTGTGATGCTTCTTTCATCAGCTGCTGTAAATGTTCCCCATACAGTATGATGCTGATTTCCCATCAGGCCACTGAGAGGAACACAGTGTCGCCTTTTTGCCTTTATTCTACCTGCTTTTGTGTTGTGCGTTTGGGCGCATCGTCCGAGTCCTGACAAAGTTACAGTCAAATATTATGCTCATTTCTATTTTGTACAGAAGATGCATTGACTGTCATATTTACTTATATTTACTCTTAATAAAAATACTAAGGTTACTCACTTCCTCCTGAATTGTACATGTGATGCAGCTCTGCAGCTTCCTTTATGCTCCAGTGTGCTGCTCGTGTTTCCTGTTGGTATAAAATAATGTGCAGACACTTCCATTCACTCATCATGATACAGTAAGATTATCCTGTAAATGTCGAGATTTTACAGAGCAGCATTGTCTAACATGTCAGAGATTACTCATAGCCATAAATAGTAAAGACTGTGGCTCATCATTGAGCAATATTAAAGCCATAACTAGTACTCAGTATTGCTCCAAGGTAAACATGGCTGCATTATGATTATGATACTATACATAATGCATTAGTATCAGCAGATTATGTATAGTATTCCTGTTCACACGAGTATAATATGATGCAAATACCTTGAAAGTATGCATTTTATCTGGCTTATTGTTATATGTGAACCGAGACTACGTATTATACATCCTTGTACGAGAGTGCAGTATTTACTTTCTTTAATTTGTTTACCTTGGAAATTTTTTGTCTGTTTTTGAATGCAGTTACCAAAAGGTGTCAAGGGCCACTCAGGCAGGACGACTCAAGTGCTGGACTCAGATAAAAAGTTCAACAAGCTTATTTCCAATCCCAGAGGATTTGCAACACTTCAAATGAAGTGGAGAATGTAATGGAAAATTTGTTTCTGAACTCCAATAACCTCTGTGTACTTTTTCTCTGTAATTGTAATTTTCTAGCACAAAGACCGAGTGTGTGAAGATGGGAAAAACAACTTGACTGTAGGCTGTCCCCAAGGCCATGGCGCATTTTGTTATCATGCAGGTGCTACATGGTGGGGGGAACCTGAACCCCCCATGGCTAGTGGAACAAGATTGTATCAACACAATAGTATAAAGGAATGGGTGTTATTCTGTGCTTTGTTCAATGCTGGTGCGAAGGCAGTTTGTGCTGTATTGACCCCTTTGCAAAGGTTATATTCTTACTTTCAATAAATCATCAAAAAATCAGTTTGGTTTCAGAGCTCAACTTATTTTTTCCACCACAGAGAACAGCACAGGAGAACAAGGGGATCATGACAAAAATGCATTTGCAGAAATGTTAAAGATAATCATAGAACATCGGTCTCTTACAGCATGCTTAACATTGTTAATATTGAAAACATATTTTTGCTGGAATATTTATCATATCTTTACTAACCCAGGGGTGAATTAAAGATTTTGGATAAAAGTTTAGAGCAAGGCCTCCAAATTAGGGCAAAATAGTTTTGCAGGTAATAAGATGTCTGCTGAAGGGTTTTCTATTATGAAATGGGGCTGTAATGGTATCCTGAATTCTACATTTATTTCATATTTTCATTAATATCCCCACTGGTAATGGGTCTCATTCATCCAGAGAAAGTATCAACCCCTCTGTGAGAATAAAGGTGTCCATGAGTATAAAATGAAGGCGTGTGTATTAGAGGAGGAAAAACATGTTTTTAATGCAGAACCAAGCTTGTGTGCAATGTTGTGAGAGTTTTCTTGGCAGAGGAGCTGAACACACACAAGTAATGGGGGGATGGCTTTTTGTGGTGTAATACCAAGAATGGTCAGTAGGCAGCAGTGGAACAATTGTAACTTTTACAAGATTCAGATCATATTTTTATTTATTTTCAAATAGTCTCTGTGTCTTCTTTCCTGTTAAACTAAGCTCAGGCAGGTGGAGGGCCCTAAACCACACACTCGCACACAATTAATATTCAGTGGTGTGTTGTTGTTCTGAGAACACTCGACTGCACACATACATGGAAAACCTGAAGTAGCAGCAACACAACGGGCCTGACGCACAGCTTACTGACATCAGCTGAGTCAAGAACAGCATCCAAACTCAGAGATGGGTGGAGGTGGGCTGACAGGCGGCTTGCAGACGCACAATAACTGTAGGCAGCTTAAACAGCTGCTTTGCCTTGAGCAGCAGAGCAGATCGTTTTTGGCATGCAATTGTGTTTTTGAATACACGTCTTTGCAAACTTTTAAAACCCTTTTTAAACAAAAATCCAATAAATTCAGAACAATAAGTAAAAATAAGTTCTTCTGAGCAGCCTGCAATGCTGGTGCCAGATAGTGGAAATAAATGTAGCATTTTATGCTGTGTAACTCTGCTTTGTTTTTTTGTTTGCATGCTTTTATTTTGAAAAGTGTTCTTGTCTTTCTTGTACTGTCTTTTATTGTTCTTTTTGGGAAGGATTCATGTTTTAGTTGGTTTTAGAGTTGTATTTATTGAAAATAAATTAGTTTTACTTAACGGCTGCTTTTCTCTCTGTACTCCTTTTCTACTATTCCCCGTTTTAGCTGCTCTGTTTGAAAAGGTTCTCTCTCTCTGTCTGTGTAGGTTCTGTCATCCAGGTCATGGTAGTCTGTGGAGCTTGGAAAAAGGTGACTGGACTTCCTTAATTTTCTTGAAGACATTTTTTTTTTTATCTCTCATCCTGAAGAAACTCAAACTGTGAAAGCTTTCGCCTTTTTCCAAGCTTCAAAGACTGTTGTTGGTTACTCTCTGTGCTGCCACAGGCTTATTATCTACTGAAAGGCTTCATTGTTTCTGTCTGGGTCACCTACAAAAGAGGAAATGCAGCCTGTTGTTTCAGCCAAACTCAACAGTTTCACAGATGTTGTTTTGTATGTCATCAGCGCACAGCAGAGAGTTAACAAGGAACACAGACAAAGATCACTGTGGGAATTTCACTTTGACGTCTGTGTGCATGACACATTTTAAATGATCTGCCTGTCCTGGAATAAAAATTATTACTGCTACATTAAAGTATGCGTGACACTGTGTGATAACAGATTAAAGTAGAGTCACTGTGGTGATGGCACATGCTGGACCAATGGAAAAAAGTGGCATCCCGTGAAGCTGTGCAAATGCATCTGTCACACTGAAATACAGCTGCCTTTAAACGTCTCTATGAAAGAAGGTATTTCAATATGTTTGCTCCATATTTTCAGTATGTTTTTGGTTTCATACTTTGGAGTATCACAACCACCCTTTGAATATTAATCGACAGCAGCAACAGCAAAAAATCTGCATTTCTCTGTAATTATTGTAAGATCTTCATTTTACAGTATAAAGCACCTCGAGGCGATGGTTTGTTGTTAGTTTGGATGAAGGTGTCAAAATCACGATTATTTCAATTCAATTCAATTTTTTTTATATAATGTCAAATCACAACAAACAGTCGCCTCAAGGCACTTTGTATTGTGGGTAAAGACCCTACAATAATAAAGAGAAAACCCAACAGTCAAAACGACCCCCTATGAGCAGCACTTGGCGACAGTGGGAAGGAAAAACTTCCTTTTAACAGGAAGAAACCTCCAGCAGAACCAGGCTCAGGGAGGGGCAGCCATCTGCTGTGACCAGTTGGGCTGAGGGGAGAGAAAAGACATGCTGTGGAAGAGAGATTAATAACAATTAATGATTAAATGCAGAGTGGAGTATAAACAAAGTAAATAAGGTGAATGAAAGAAACAGTGCATTATGGGAATCAAATAGAATTTATTGTATTTTTAAAATTTAGACTTTACAGCTGCATTATTGTAGAAATAGGCTAAAATTGAATTTCTTTGATTTGTACTTTAGAATCAGTTTTGTTGCAGTCTACAAAAAAATAACAACACTTAATCATTTAAATTATAATGATGTGTTAAAATAGTGTCTTATAACCTTGATCCTTAACAACTACTGCGCTGTTTTCTTGGCTGTCATGGATTAATCGTACTGAACTTTGTGGCAGGGTTATTATAGTTAACGAAAACGAACGAAATAACGAAAACTGAAATTGAAAAAACATTGTCGTTAACTGAAATAAATAAAAACTATAATTAAAAGGAAAAAAACGATAACTAATTAAAACTGAATTGTGAGTTTACAAAACTAACTAAAACTAACTGAAATTATCGATAAACTGACTTTCATTTACTTGTTTTTTTTTTATTAAGCCTTGTGGATTGATATGAAATCATTGTTTCCGCTCTCCGAGTTTAAGCTGGGAGCGCCATAGGACAACTGTGTGAGTGCGCATGTGCGTGCGCTCACCGCGCTGGTCCGCAAAGTAATGGCTGCGGTCTGCAGAGAAAGCGGCAGAGTCCCGTATGGAGGTTCTTTGAGTACAAACACCTGCACACGACCACAAGGTAATTAACACACACAATCCAGCTACACAAGCATAAATGTGGACATGAGGTCGACAACTTCCGTGGGTTGTGTACAGAGGCCGCAAAGACCCTGCAAGTTTAATTAGCAGCATCTAACCAAGCTAGCTCCAAAACAGAAGCAGCTTCAGGTGGTGAGAACATCAGGATGCAGCTGGATTTGAGCTTTGACTCCTTCAAAGAGTTTGTTTTTGTTTAACACCACATGTAGGCGTTATTAATCTGCTGCACTGATGCTGAAGTTTATTGTGGAGTTTATTGTAGAATTTATTGAGTTTGGGAGTTCATGTTTTTCTTTGTTTCTCCCTGCTGATGTTCATGTGTGTCCTTAATATTACACACATTTAGCATGTCTTGTGAACAGTTGGTTGTTGAATATATTTCTTTAAATGTATCTTTTTGTCAAGTTTTCATTACACAATAGTCACTTTTGCGCCTTGAATCTTGCACCTTATCAGGTATGAAAATACTAAAACTAATACTGAAACTAACTAAAACTACGCATGAAACCAAAAATAAAAACTAATAAAAACGAGAAAAACCACTCTGAAAACTAATTAAAACTAACTGAATTAGAGAAAAAAAAGTAAAAACTAACTAAAACTAAACTATAATGTAAAATCCAAAACTATTATAACCCTGCTTTGTGGTGTACTTTCAGGTGGTTGAATAAGTTAGTTGTGCTGCTTCATGGTGCAGAGCACCATCGTTTCTGTTTGTCCAGTGTTTAGTTACTTCCTGTTTTATTTTGATAGTCTCGGTGTGTGTGGTTTCACTTTGCTTCCCTTCTCTCATCTTCTGTGATTAGTTTCAGCTGTTTCGTGTGTGTGTTCCCATTTTCCCTAATTTTTGTCTCCCCGCAGTTTGTTATCATATTGTCTGTCAGTTTGTGTTCTAATTAAAGGATGACAGAAACATGTAAGTCTGACAAATATGCAAAAGAAAACATCAAATCTAGTCCACAAGGAGGCAAATACTTCTTCACAGCACTATAGGGTAAAAGGTTTTCAGTTGTATGCTGAGCTAAAAACCTCAGTCTGGATTTGTTCCTTATGCGGTGTGCTGTGTGTTTTGCTAATAGTAGGGATGGGACGCTCAGGTGTCTTACCCACTGAAACTCCCAGAAAGCTTAAAGGTCGACCAAAACACGTCAAAACTTTGAGGGTTTTTCTGGGGAGGAGGAGGATTTAGTGAGTGTTAGATTAGACAAGTTAGTAGCATATTAATTGATAATTACTCTAAAGCAGAAAGGGAGGGATGATTATATTAAATTGAGTGGTTTTAAAATATAGCAGCAGTGACAAAAAGATAGGTTAGTGATAGTATCACAGTTTCATAGATGTAGCCAGAAAGGATAATGATGTAAAATCTCTGTAATAGGTCCCAGTGCTGTTGTATGGTCCAGTCGTAGCCTCATACTCTAAGCAACTTTTGAAGCTACATTTGCTTAATTTAACTCTTTTTAATAGATTTTATGTTCTCTTTTAAAAGGCAGGCAGAAAGAGTTGGATGAGGCTCTGGTGCACTTAGTGGTGAAGGATTTGCAGCTCTTCACTGTTATGGGGGATGAAAGTTTCAGGGTCTTTGTCCAAAAGCTTCATCACAGACGCGCCATCAAGAAAAATTTAAAGTTGAAAGTGAACTTCATTGTCAATCAAACCATGTAATAGTACATCACACATAGGATTGAAACTGCATTTCTCCAAAACTCTAAATGTGCAGTATTACAAACAAAAATTGACACACAACTAAGCATAAAAACGGAAGCATAAACTAAGCATAAGACACCACTAGACAAGTACAACACCACCAAGGAGAAATTGAACGCTGACCTTCAGATGGCAGATTTTGTTGGTCTTACGGCTGAGCTGTGGTCTTCCATAAACATGGATGCCAACAGTTCTGCTCATGGTGAGCAGGTCTCACACAGCTGAGCACAGAATGGAGATGAACAGTGTGCTCATGGCCGAGTGGGGAATAGCATCACAGGTTCAGGGCCTCGTCACTGATAATGCAGCAAACGAAATCTTATTGTAGAGAATGCTCTCGACCAAACAACCTGCTCTGCAAGAAATTCACAACAATGCCTGAAAAACAATTGGATTGTTGCGATCCAGCTGTAAGGCCAAAGGAAAACTGGTGGAGAAGCAGGGCTTGATGGGTAGACCCCCAATGAAGCTGATTCAGAAGGTGAAGACAAGATGGAGCTCACCATACAGTTAGGTCAGTTACAATAACAGTATAGTCATGTATAGTTGGTGCATAAATGATCATAAGCATCAACATATGTCAGTTAATTTTAATTGCTTCCACCGTTTCAGTGTTTCACAAAACCTCGCTTTCCCCATCATTAGCTGACAGTGTGGGGGTCTGTAGGAGAGCTGCTGGTGAGGACAGTAAGTCCTGTCTGGTTCCTGCTATGAGCTTCAGTCCCTGTGATGTTACTGACATGATATCTGCTTCAGTGGATCAACAGCAAAAAGAAGAAGTTCAGGAAGTTTGTCCAACCGCTGGACCCCAGCATCCAGACCCAGGCTGGCCTTTTCCTCACGTTTTCCTCAGGGTGGATGTAGCTGTTCACAGTAAAGACTATTTCACTGTGATGCAGAAGGTGGTTATTGTTTCTTTGGATTCGTTTCTTTTGGTGTCCTGTTATAACGTAGATTTATATTCTCTCTTTGAAGCTGAGTGCTGTCTGCAAGTAGAATCGTCTTGTTTTATGTTGATGTGTTGTGCATGTTGGCTTGAGTGTGTAGAAGTCCAGGAAGAACAGCTAAGCCTGAGGCTGATGCTAATGGGGATCCCCATCAACCAAGAAACTTTGAGTCCTGTTAGTTGTTGAATGAAAACAACAAAGTACACATCTATGATGAGACCTCCTGCTGGTGTGTTTTTAGATTTAAGACTGTATTTAAAGGTTTTCATTTCTATATTTTACCAGCCTGCAGTATGCTCTGTGAGTATGCAATGGATGTAAAACTGTTTAAAAGTTCAGTTTAATTCTGATGTTGCGTAACTCTGGGCTTCTGGGGAGTGTGTGGGGTTGAAACCATTCAAGGATACTGATTATGAGAGGAACACAGGTGTGTAGCACTCAGAGGTGTAATGTCTGATGGGTGAGCAGTCCTTGGATCCAGGACATGGGAGGGGCCAATTCAAAGCACCTATCAAGGAGCCTCTACTCTGAATTACTCTGAATTACTTAAAGTGGACACAGTAAGAGCTCCACTGTATGTTTGAGTCCTGGTTTCAACTTGTGAACTAAAGCCCAGCTTTTTTCTGTCAGTATACATTTTCCTTTTGAACTGAATTTTAGTTCCACAAATACTTATTGTCATTTTACAGTTCACACATTAAAATAGGAACTGTTACCAGCACGTTTTTTATTTGTGAAGGAAGATGCCTGAAACACTTTAACATATCAAATATTTGAATGTTTTAATTAAAGAATCAGAAGATATCACATGTACATGTGGGCTCTTGGCTCAGAAACACAGGCTTTCTCAGCAGCTGGCTGTTGCTCCCCTCCCCACAGAGCAAAGATCCTAACTAACCAGAACACTTTTATACTGACACTAACTACAAGCAGAGCAGATACCGTGTGCTGCGGTTTGGCCTTCGTCACTGGCTCGTCTAGTCGCTGGTTCTCATCACTCAGATTTCTCCCATTCAGCAATAAAGCCCTGTACAAAACGTACATCTTCCCCAATCATTGCATGGCAGTTTTATCCTGCTTAATAGAGTGGTGGCATTTAATTGTACATACTGTGGGAAGACCTTCAAGGATAAGTTAAACTGAGACTGGGAAGTTAGTCTGGCACTTTCTAATGTCTAATGTATTTATTTATTTATTAAACTGTCTATTATTTGCTTCAGCCACTGCTTATTAATTAATTAATTTCCTGGAGTTTACTTTTAAACATTTGTCATTTTATTCATTGGGTAAAAAATAACCTTTTCTGAAACATTGTGAGGATGGAGAGGCATGCTGGGAAATGCATCACATGTACTTCCTGACCTTGCTCCCTCTCATTTGTGCCAAATGTCCATGAACCTGTTTGTGTCAGTGAGCATCATATAGAGCAGTTCATCAGTGCAGCAGCATTTTAAATTATTTAATGAGCCAAAGTTTTTTTTTTTTTTTTTTTTAGGAGGAGAGGAGAGCAGGATGACTTAATCACCAAAACTTTGGATCTGAGCAATGCTGTCAATGAGTTTGCTGAGTGCAAAAGATATGACAGGTGAGTAGTTTGTGTTTTTGTAAAGGACTGAAACATTGTTATCATTTATATGTTGAAGATGTGCACTCATACTGCAGGTGTGTGTGTGTGTGTGTGTGTGTGTGAAGCTGTGTAGAAGCTGGTCCACTGGAAGTGATTGTTTTCAATGAGGAATTCTATCAGTAAGTATGTTTGTTGTACAGTGACCTCGTCCATGTGAGGCCCTGTGTTTAATGCGCTTCTCTCATTGGCTCCATGTTTAGACGTCACAGCTCTCTTTATGTTTCAGCT
The DNA here is from genome assembly GCF_007364275.1 of Archocentrus centrarchus. Taxonomy (NCBI): domain Eukaryota; kingdom Metazoa; phylum Chordata; class Actinopteri; order Cichliformes; family Cichlidae; genus Archocentrus; species Archocentrus centrarchus. The sequence goes on along the minus strand of NW_022060278.1, from coordinate 525,118 downwards.
GAATCAGTTTGTGGCAGCCTGGTTGAAGAAGATGCTGTGAGTTTGTAGCATCAGCTTAGATAAATGTGTCCGTTCTCCTGACCTCTGACTCTGGTTGTTGTTCACGGTCCTGATCAAAATGATGATTTTGATATTACTGATTATTGTTATATGCTGTTATTTTGCACTTACTGTGTGTGTCTGTTTGAGTGAGAGAGAATGTGAGCTGTTGTGTTTGCTCTAGTAAAACGTGGTGATAAGGGCCAAAAATAATATCTGAAGCATTTCTCTGAATGGCTACGCCTGTGACTCTAACTGTAAGCGGTCACTCAGCAACGGGCTGATGTGTAAACAACACAATGACTTCACATTTTTTTCTTTGGCTGCAGAACTAAAATGAGGAAGAACGATTTAAGCTGAACGTTTGTCGCCTTCCAGGAAAGTCGTGACAGCTGGTAGCAGAGAGATCACAGGCAGAAGCAACGTTTTAAAAACTCACCTCTTTGTCTTTGCTTGTCATCACACAACTGCACACATGAATCATTACTGACTACCCACCTCCTCTTTTCTTCTTAAGTTATTGCATTAAAAGCATTGTGCTGCATATGCTGCCCTTTACATGATATTTAGAAATATCTGTTCTGTAGTTTGAAATTACTGCTCTGATGACACATTTTGTACACAGTATGATATCTACTGTCTGCACACGCGTTTGCTCTTGTGAGAATGTGGCAACAACTTATTCTTGATATCACACCTCTTTATTTTAAAAGAGGAAGTGGAAACTTGGTTCAAAGAAGACTGTTCAACAAAATAAAGCCATGCATGTGTTACGGGCTGCAGGGATGATGCCACCATTACAAAAATGAAATCCCTGTAAATGCAGGTAATGTTCAGAAGCAATGAAGACACAGTGCACTCAGCCCACCTTCCAGATCACATCTTATTCAGCTTTCAGCAAACATTAACAACATTCATGTGTAGATTACTCTCATCACGTGGCAGCATCTTATTCTTGCTGTCACACCTCTTTGTGTGAAGAGGAAGTGGAAACTTGGTCTATAAAAACTGTTAACACAATAAAGCAGTGAGTGGTTTTGTATTTTCGCTCAGTATACATTCACTCTTTAAAGTTAAGAAACTAAAGCAAAATATCTACATGTGAATAAACTTTAATTATTATAATAATGCTGGATCCAGAACTTGTTACAGATAAATCCTGATATTTGGTTTTTGCTGTGGAGTCAAGAATCTGCTGCTAAAACCAATCTGCTAAATTTATTGAATATTTTTTATAATTTTTAAAAATGATTTACAAATACTTTGAATGTCCAAATAATTATAAATTTTTATTAGATGGTTTGGAGAGGCCCTCTGAATGTATCTGTATCTTAACATATTTCCTCTGATAAACAATCAAAAGCAAAATTCAAATTCTGTAAAAACTAAAGGCTCCAAAGTAAAAGCTGAAAGCAACAAAAGTTGCATTGAACAGTAATCAGGAGGTACACTGAGTCACAGTGTCACTAATTAGAGCTGTCCTCTTAAAACGACAGAGGATCATGTGATCTGAGTTTGATCCAGAAGGGAAACTGCTCAAACTAAACTAACTAACCTGAACAAATGAGTCGCCTGACTTGAGGTAACAGAACAGGGTTGAATAAAAAAAGAGAACCACACAAGAACCAAGCTGGTCTGTTCTGAATGGACAGGAACTGCTGCAGTCGAAGCTACAGCAGCAGTTTGAGCTGAGTGTGAAAGGGAAGGAAGCAGAGATGGGCCGGTGAGAAGAAGCTACAGTCTTATCTCTATGAAGCACAACATCTCTTTCTGATGCTTAATTATTAGTGGAATATTAAACACTTAAAGATCAGCTGTGCCTCAGAGTGCAGCAGAGCTGGATGTGAGGATGGGGCGCTCTTTGCTCTGCGTGTTGGGATTATTCTGTAAGTACATCACTGACTTTCTCTGTTTGAATGTTACTGATCAAAGAAACTATTGTCTGACAGCTGCAGTGAATGAGGTGTTAACCAGTTTCTCTGAGAGCTCGAACGTGTGAGTTCTTAAATTTTACTCTCAGCACGAACCAAAATGTCAGCTGGTGTCTTGGCTCAGTTAAAGTGGAACATCCTGTTGGAAACACTGTTGCTGTACACTGCAGTTTATGCCAGTTAATTTTATATTAGCATGAACATTTGAGGATGAGCATGAACTGTTCCATCTAAAAATCCTGTTTTTTTAATGCTTTAGTTCATAATGAGCTGATTTTCTGTCAGTTTGATGATGTTTCAATCTTGATTTTAGTGCTCAGTACGCTCTGCTATGGAAATGCTGAAGGTAAGGCTGTTTATTTTCTTCCTGTTTATAAAATATGAATAGTATTGAATAGTATTGCCTATTTCCTGTCTCCTCTATCACTCTAAATCAATCTTCATGTTTATGTTTTTGTCACGGATGAACCAAAATCCAGACACAGAGCACAAGGACACAATGAAAGAAAGTGTTGGAGGTAAAGTAGAAAGAATGATAAAATCTGTACCACTATAAATATTATGGACATAATGGAGGACAGAACATGAAGATTATATTACAGAATGGATTATTACATTGCACCTGTTTATTGCACTAAATAAATACCGAACCCATTTGAATTGAGGTATATAGTACAGTGTGAGTAATAGTGAACACAGTAGACTACTTCTATTTCTGGGAGCAGTGCTGGTTAAAAAGTGTGAGTGCTGCAGGGAGGAAGGAGCTGTGATAGCGCTCCCTCAAACATTTGAGGTGCAGCAGCCCGTCGCTGATGGAGCTCCTGCTGTCACAGTGTCCCGCATGGGTTGGGAGTCATTTGGCAACATGGAGCACAGCCTTGCTATTGTTGTCCTCCTCTGCATCACCACCTCCACAGAGTGCAGGGAGCAGCCCAGGACAGAGCTGGCCTTCTTGATGAGCCTATCGAGTCTCTTCCTGTCAGCAGCTGTCACACTGCTCCTCCAGCACACCACACTGTAAAAAAGGACTGATGCCACAACAGAGTCATAAAATGTTTTCAGGAGCAGGCCTCACCTGGCCGTGACACTGCTGGTCAGCCAAATGTCTCTTGGAGGGCTGCGGATAAAAATGGGTGTAATTCTTTTTTTCTTTTAATATATATATTTATTAAAATTTCCAACAATTATAAACAACAACAAAAAGAAAATACAAAAAGATAAATAAGATAAAATTTAGATAAACATTTGGCCCATAAACATAGACATAATCAGTTTCTAGAGTCCCAATCCAGTATTAGCTGCATATACAAACGATATAATACAATAATACAAGACCATATTCACTGATAATATTTACAATACAAAGGCTCTTGTAAAGATTTTAGAAATAATAATTCCCATATATAGCAAAAAGGGTTCCCATGTTTTAACAAAAGCATCATCTTTATTGTGCAGCCTGCACGTCAGATAATCCTGAGATACGTGATTCAAAATAAGAAGACATTTCCTTGCACAGAAAGTTAACATTCTGTAAAGCTTTCTGATATATTTATCAGTAACAGTTGGGTCAGTTATCCCAAGTAATAAAAATAAAGGATTGTTGTTTAATTTAATAGAAAAAAATGTATTCAGTTCCCCACCAACGATCTGCCAGAATTGCTTAACTTTAACGCATGAGCAGAAACACTGTGTAAGAGTGCCTATCTCAGTTTTACATTTTAAACACTGTGGAGATCAGGCAGGTTTGAATTTTGCCTTTGGTGAGGCGAGATGTGGGCTCTGAAGAATCATAAGCTGGGTCAGTTTGACTCTGCTGCAAACACTTAAAGTTTTTAGACATTAATGCACTCGTCATCATTATATTACAGTCAAGTTGTACAATCAAGGTGTAATTCTTAAACAGATGCAATTTCTTTGTAAAAACCCTTGAAGAAAAGTAAAAGGTCTGCCCTTCAGTAACGTATTAATTGTTTGATTTAAATTCAGCTGTGGGGTCTGTGGACTGGAAGAAGGGATGCAATTCTTGGAAAAATATTATTCCCATGTTTTGTTTTAATCTTCACCGTTAGCACTAAAAAATGTTTAACAAGTCACTCCAAAGGGTCCATAGATGCCTAAATGTGTTGGAGCTGGTGACTGTAAAAGCTTTAAAATGTTTTTCACATTTTTTCAGTCTCATCAAACATGCAGTGACAGTAATTTTCTTGTTTTGATGTTTTTCTAACTTACAGAGTATGAGGTCACTTTGACAGCTAACAGCTCAATCATACCAGCAGGGGGCAGCGTGACACTGAGCTGCTCTGTGGAGGGCTCTGCTGGCTGGAAGTTTGACTGGTTCAGACGTGATTCAGTCTCTTCTGAAGCTCAGCTCATGAGAGGAAATGAAGCAAACAGAGATATTAGAGGAGGAGGTCTGTACCACTGCAGAGGAGGGAGAGGAGATCCAGCTTTCTTCTCTAAGAACAGCAATGAAGTCACTGTGGAGGAAACTGGTGAGTTTAAACATTTCATTTGGAATAAAACAAAGTTTGGAAGAGATCCATTTTAACTTGATGTGTACAGGCACAGGATGAGGAGTTCATGTTTCTTCTTCTTCTACTAATCTGTTGAAACACAGTATGAAGTATTTCTGCTCCTTCCTTTGTTACTGCAAACCATGAAGTCATGTGTCATGCAGTGTAATCAGTGTGTAAATGTTGTCTAAAGTTATATATATAAAAAAAGTAAATATAAAACATATACACTGCAGATTATGACAACAGTTTTTATTAAGATTTTAACTTGCATAGATTGAAACTCTTACACATTTTTATAGAAACAGTTTCACTTTTAAAGTTTCTGTCAGCTTGCAGAGAAACAAAGACAGTATCAGCTACAGGAGTTCATCAGATGTTAAAGTGCTTGGATCAGACAGCTGAGAGTCTGCACACTGAATGAATCCTCATATTAATAATTACAATATTTGTAGATCCCTCCACAACCAAACAGCATTAACTCACATAACTCACATAGTGTCAGAGTTTTTATGTTACTTAATATCAAAGCACAACAGATTTACACTGTTTGGACATAACTTATCAATGTGTTGATGCAGCCATGACAATTTATATCAACCACTTCACAGAGCACCAGACTTTATTTCACTCATTTAATATGAAATGTATTAATTAATAAATTAAATTACTGGAGCAATATTGTCTCTGCTGGCTGTCTGACCTTGGCATTTGCTGTCAAATACAGATGTTCAGCCAACAGGCCCAACATGACTGTTCTAGCACAGTATATCTAATATATCACCAGCAGAAAGAAACAAAATCTATGTGACAGGCTTCCATTTGTTTGTAATGAGGCTTATATAGCACCTCTGTAGACTGAGATTAGGTCTTTATTTTGTAATCCAGTAAGCTAAAGTACACCAAGCAGGTCACCTCATGACTGTCATAGCAAAGGATATTTTGTGCTCTGATTAATTAAAGATTAATTAGTCTCTAATATGTTTCAACATTCAGAATATCAACAATTTGTTCAACAATTCATTGCACAAGAGCATGAAATGACTCAAAGTTTTTAAAGTCTATTTCACAATAAAGACATAAAGACCCTCCAGTGACTGGAGGGTCTCCTGAATGCAATCACACAGTTTCATTTAATGTTTCATAAGGTCATTGCATTTGATTGTTCACACCAAATATATCGTGGTAGCTCCGTCAAACTGCATTCTGATTAAATGTGTTTTTTTCTTTTGTTTTTTTTAGTCTAGTTTCATTTTTCTCTCCAAAAATCTGAATGGCAAACTGTGTTTGTTCATACTTTTTACTTCCTTTAGTGCTTTTTAGTGTTTGCTTTGAAGGCAGCTGCTTAATTTCTATTGTAGTTCAAAGCAACAATAAGACAGACAAAGTTTGCACATTGTTTAAGCAGACTTTGAAAAATTAACTCACACATGACGAACAATACAACAAGTCATACATACATTTGCATCAACACAAGCAGGACAAAGAAAATAGGAAATATCCCCCAAACTGTCATTTCTCATTGTACAACTTGAACAACTGCAAATGAATTATAATTCATACTCAGACCTCACAGCCCAGTAATCCTGCTGCAGTCTCTCTTCATGGAGGGATCCAAGTAAAAACTGAACTTTTAATTTGGAGATCTGGATCTGAATTTCACTTTTTAGATATTTTCTGTTGAAATGCTTTTTCATCTCAAACTCACCTAATAATGTCTGTCTGAGGTTAAAGCAGAATTATTCCAACTAATGAAAAGTGTGTAATTTATAGACTCTAGAGAAAAGAAAACTGAGTAAAGGAAATACTGGAACATTTTACTAAACACTTTCATTTGAAGTTGAAGTATATTGTGGGTTTGTCTGTGTATGTGTGCCAATGTTCAGTCTGCCAAGAAGTTTATGTTCTTGATTTTTTTAGGTTTCTATTTGTCTTCTAATCAGATATTTTTATGTGAACAGATCCCATTAAGCCCACTGTGATCCTGCAGCCATCCTGGACTCAGATATTCAGCGGTGAGACAGTCACTGTCAGATGTGAGATTCAGGGAGGAACTCAGTGGACGTATGAATGGAGTCCAGCCAAGTTAAACACACCTCCAACATCCAATGAACACAGAACCATCAAAGTTACTGAGTCTGACAGAGGAGGATACAGATGCAGGGGCAGAAGGGACTATTTGTTAACAGAGTGGAGTGATACCATCACACTGACTGTATCATGTAAGTTGGAGATCTTTCATCCAGATTATCTGTTTTATCCAAATAGGTTAAAAAAAATCTTTTTGCCACATTTTGTCTGTCCTTCCTGCTGCTCAGTAAAATGTTTTGTTTTTATTCTGACATTAAAATAACTGAAAAGCAGATTTTTAAATACAAACATTCACAGTGAAACTTCCTGAAAGAACAAAACCCATCAGAGTAACTTCTCTGCTGTGAAGCTCTGATACATGTGAGAGGAAATGCTGAATCTGTCTCAGCTGCTCCACCACATCCACTTATTTATTTATTCTTAATTTACCGCTGTCTATTTCACTCTGTAAAGGATCATTTTGCTGCACATATGTACTGTTTCCTACCACAGAAACTATTGTGTTCAGCCTTTCAAACAGTTTCTGTCTTGTTTCATGTATTTGTGTTTAAATGAATCTCAAAGGGTTTCAGTTTGTTCAGATCGTAGTTCAAGAGTCTGGTCTCATGAGGAACACGTGATGCATCTTTTTGTCAGCTGATAAAAACTTAACAGACTCGTGTGTGTCCTTATTTTCCTGCAGACTTTATTGGAGTCTGTTAGCCTCTCTGATTGTTGAGTTTTTCTCTCAAACTTGTTTCTTTGCTTCTGGCTTCTCTTGTGTTTTGGTGCAGACAGTCATTATAGGTGAGCTGGGTACAAATCTGTAGATGAGTGATGAGCCTCCAGTTTAAATCTCTCTTTTCTCTGTGGACCAGTTGTACACATGATTGTAAGTGAAATATAAAATGATGGAGAATGACATAAACCTGAGTGTGGGAACCACGTCACTGATGACTGATGGTCACAGCGCTCTAACAATAACAGAAACAGTACCTACAGTGCTGTGAATCTCCCTGTTTTCAAACAGTGTGTTAAATGCTGCTTTTGTATTTGATTGGATTTTACTGTCGTAGCCAAATGACAAAGATAATGATGGACATTAATGAACACTGATGTGGGCGAGTAGGCGCGCTGTAAATATGCTGCAGTTCTCCTTCCAGCACTGATCCAGCCCCCTGCAGCTCCCACAGGAAGAAAAGACACCATTCAGTGTAGAGTCACTTTAGAGTGTTATTAAAGGAAAATGTACAGAGGACACAAAACATCTAAAAGTCATTTGTATGTGCAACATTTGTCTCTGAATAGATGAAGAATGAATCAGAGGGAGTCTGTAGTGTAGTTTAGTATGAAGACACTCAGTCTATTGCAGGGTGTGAAGCTCAATCATTTGAAGGGACAAAATTGAAGCCACAGTCTGAGTCATGGGCCGAACAGAATTAAAAACCATTTTAATCAGCAATATTATTTGAATGGTCAGAATACAGCAATTTTTCCCTCAAAACATTAAATAAAATATAAAATTATATTTTTCTTCAAAAATGACATCAGGAAAAATGAGCTTATTTCAAGCTGATGAAAATTTGCCAATTTTTCAGGTAAAAATTGTGATGTGAATTTTTGCGCTTCATATGCAGAAAAACGCTGCATAAACTGCGCAGTGTGTCCAGTTTATCAGCAAAAAGTGCAGCTGCAAACACAGCGGTGGAGACCTGCTCTGATTTTCATCCCTGAAGCTGCAGGGTCAAAGGTTACGCCATTTGCGAACTTTTACTGTAATAACTCCTATGTTGCATGTGAAGCGCAATTTCTCAGCTTTCAGAAACTTTGAATTTTTCCGACAGGACAAACGGTCGCTAAATTACGGTAATTCAAAATTCCTTTGATTAGCGGTGAAACACTGAGTGTCAAACAGCTGTTCACCAGGTAAGGGCACGTAACGGGTGGCTCAGCGACGATCGCCCGCACTGTCTGTGTTACGGTGCTAATGACGCGTTGTGTCTTCGGGACTTTGCTGCGCAGCGTTTCCTGGTGTGTGAGCAGTGATGCACTGTCACCTGTGCAGGTCTCCCTCTGCATCTTCTCCCATATCTGTCCCACCAATCCGCTCTTTCCCCCGCACATCGCAGGCGGGGAAAAGAGACACACGGTTTACCTCCGATGTCAGCGATCAGGTCCTCTGCCTCCCACCTGCACTTTTCATTTGGCCATTTTTGGAGGTAGGGCTAGCTTAAATGTCACTGTAAAAAGTGCTGTCTGCTGATCACTGATCAGTAAATCATTGGCAACACAAATGGGTTACCGCACAGGTCTTGGCCTGCAGCAGCTGTTGCGGTGCATTGTGGGATTTGTAGTATAAATGGTGGGAGCGCTGTTTACCGTTGGCCATTAATAATAGCTATATGAAATCATCTCGCGGGCCGAATTTGGCCCGCGGGCCTTGAGTCTGACACGTGTGGTCTAATGTGTCACAGGCAGCTAAATATTTTCTCTTTGCTGCAAGAAGCTAATGACTGAATGAATGTGTAAAGTGAAGCAAGTGACAATCTAATGAACTTTTTCCTGTAAACTCAACAGCAGGTAAACCCAGAGCCACACTGACAGCACTAAGGTCAAAGGTCATACCAGCAGGGGGCAGCGTGACACTGAGCTGCTCTGTGGAGGGCTCTGCTGGCTGGAAGTTTGACTGGTTCAGACGTGATTCAGTCTCTTCTGAAGCTCAGCTCATGAGAGGAAATGAAGCAAACAGAGATATTAGAGGAGGAGGTCTGTACCACTGCAGAGGAGGGAGAGGAGATCCAGCTTTCTTCTCTGAGGACAGCAATGAAGTCACTGTGGAGGAAACTGGTGAGTTTAGTGTTTTATTCCAAACTCTGAAAGAGCTGCACTGTTTGTCCATCTGTTCACTGAACAGTCAAAGACCATGAAAGTCAAATTCTACCTAGAAACTTTTATAATTTACTGCACAGTGAAATGACCTGGTTTTAGTTTCAGACAGATGTGAGGGGCACTTCCCAAAGTGTGACCTGCACAGACCCGTCTGCTCAGTGTCCTCCTCAGTCAGGCTGCAGAAGCACTAAACTGTTGTGACCTGAATAATTAAGCTGAGCTCTCACTGCAGTAACTTATCAGGGATATGGATGTTTAAACTTTTCATTACCAAACTGTCTGAATTAGTATAACTGATAGTTGAAGAGTATCAGTAGAATTCAGCTGAGGAGCCACAGAGACTTTATTGGACAGGACTGGACCCCCGAGACTCGTCCATAACACGAACACTGATTCTACTGTTTATGTTTGTATTTGTCTCCTAACTGGATATTTTTATGTGAACAGTTCACATTAAGCCCACTGTGACCCTGCAGCCATCCTGGACTCAGATATTCAGCGGTGAGACAGTCACTGTCAGATGTGAGATTCAGGGAGGAACTCAGTGGACGTATGAATGGAGTCCAGCCAAGTTAAACACACCTCCAACATCCAATGAATACAGAATCAGCAGAGCTGCTGAGTTTAACAGAGGAGGATACAGATGCAGGGGCAGAAGGGACTATTTGTTAACAGGGTGGAGTGATACCATCAGACTGACTGTATCATGTAAGTTGGAGATCTTTCATCCAGATTATCTGTTTTATCCAAATAGGTTAAAAAAAATCTTTTTGCCACATTTTGTCTGTCCTTCCTGCTGCTCAGTAAAATGTTTTGTTTTTATTCTGACATTAAAATAACTGAAAAGCAGATTTTTAAATACAAACATTCACAGTGAAACTTCCTGAAAGAACAAAACCCATCAGAGTAACTTCTCTGCTGTGAAGCTCTGATACATGTGAGAGGAAATGCTGAATCTGTCTCAGCTGCTCCACCACATCCACTTATTTATTTATTTATTCTTAATTTACCGCTGTCTATTTCACTCTGTAAAGGATCATTTTGCTGCACATATGTACTGTTTTCTACCACAGAAACTATTGTGTTCAGGCTTTCAAACAGTTTCTGTCTTGTTTCATGTATTTGTGTTTAAATGAATCTCAAAGGGTTTCAGTTTGTTCAGATCGTAGTTCAAGAGTCTGGTCTCATGAGGAACACGTGATGCATCTTTTTGTCAGCTGATAAAAACTTAACAGACTCTTGTGTGTCCTTATTTTCCTGCAGACTTTATTGGAGTCTGTTAGCCTCTCTGATTGTTGAGTTTTTCTCTCAAACCTGTTTCTTTGCTTCTGGCTTCTCTTGTGTTTTGGTGCAGACAGTCATTACAGGTGAGCTGGGTACAAATCTGTAGATGAGTGATGAGCCTCCAGTTTAAATCTCTCTTTTCTCTGTGGACCAGTTGTACACATGATTGTAAGTGAAATATAAAATGATGGAGAATGACATAAACCTGAGTGTGGGAACCACGTCACTGATGACTGATGGTCACAGCGCTCTAACAATAACAGAAACAGTACCTACAGTGCTGTGAATCTCCCTGTTTTCAAACAGTGTGTTAAATGCTGCTTTTGTATTTGATTGGATTTTACTGTCGTAGCCAAATGACAAAGATAATGATGGACATTAATGAACACTGATGTGGGCGAGTAGGCTCGCTGTAAATATGCTGCAGTTCTCCTTCCAGCACTGATCCAGCCCCCTGCAGCTCCCACAGGAAGAAAAGACACCATTCAGTGTAGAGTCACTTTAGAGTGTTATTAAAGGAAAATGTACAGAGGACACAAAACATCTAAAAGTCATTTGTATGTGCAACATTTGTCTCTGAATAGATGAAGAATGAATCAGAGGGAGTCTGTAGTGTAGTTTAATATGAAGACACTCAGTCTATTGCAGGGTGTGAAGCTCAATCATTTGAAGGGACAAAATTGAAGCCACAGTCTGAGTCATGGGCCGAACAGAATTAAAAACCATTTTAATCAGCAATATTATTTGAATGGTCAGAATACAGCAATTTTTCCCTCAAAACATTAAATAAAATATAAAATTATATTTTTCTTCAAAAATGACATCAGGAAAAATGAGCATATTTCAAGCTGATGAAAATTTGCCAATTTTTCAGGTAAAAATTGTGATGTGAATTTTTGCGCTTCATATGCAGAAAAACGCTGCATAAACTGCGCAGTGTGTCCAGTTTATCAGCAAAAAGTGCAGCTGCAAACACAGCGGTGGAGACCTGCTCTGATTTTCATCCCTGAAGCTGCAGGGTCAAAGGTTACGCCATTTGCGAACTTTTACTGTAATAACTCCTATGTTGCATGTGAAGCGCAATTTCTCAGCTTTCAGAAACTTTGAATTTTTCCGACAGGACAAACGGTCGCTAAATTACGGTAATTCAAAATTCCTTTGATTAGCGGTGAAACACTGAGTGTAAACAGCTGTTCACCAGGTAAGGGCACGTAACGGGTGGCTCAGCGACGATCGCCCGCACTGTCTGTGTTACGGTGCTAATGACACATTGTGTCTTCAGGACTTTGCTGCACAGCGTTTCCTGGTGTGTGAGCAGTGATGCACTGTCAGCTCACCTGTGCAGGTCTCCCTCTGCATCTTCTCCCATATCTGTCCCACCAATCCGCTCTTTTCCCCGCACATCGCAGGCGGGGAAAAGAGACACACGGTTTACCTCCGATGTCAGCGATCAGGTCCTCTGCCTCCCACCTGCACTTTTCATTTGGCCATTTTTGGAGGTAGGGCTAGCTTAAATGTCACTGTAAAAAGTGCTGTCTGCTGATCACTGATCAGTGAGTCATTGGCAACACAAAAGGTTACCGCACAGGTCTTAGCCTGCAGCAGCTGTTGCGGTGCATTGTGGGATTTGTAGCATAAATGGTGGGAGCGCTGTTTACCGTTGGCCATTAATAATAGCTATATGAAATCATCTCGCGGGCCGGATTTGGCCCGCGGGCCTTGAGTCTGACACATGTGGTCTCATGTGTCACAGGCAGCTAAATATTTTCTCTTTGCTGCAAGAAGCTAAATGACTGAGTGAATGTGTAAAGTGAAACAAGTGAAAATCTAATGAAGTTTTTCCTGTAAACTCAACAGCAGGTAAACCCAGAGCCACACTGACAGCACTAAGGTCAAAGGTCATACCAGCAGGGGGCAGCGTGACACTGAGCTGCTCTGTGGAGGGCTCTGCTGGCTGGAAGTTTGACTGGTTCAGACGTGATTCAGTCATTTATCAAGCTAAACCCATGACAGGAAATGAAGCAAACAGAGATATTAGAGGAGGAGGTCTGTACCACTGCAGAGGAGGGAGAGGAGATCCAGCTTTCTTCTCTGAGGACAGCAATGAAGTCACTGTGGAGGAAACTGGTGAGTTTAAACATTTCATTTGGAATAAAACAACAAAGTTTGGAAGAGATCCATTTTAACTTGATGTGTACAGGCACAGGATGAGGAGTTCATGTTTCTTCTTCTTCTTCTACTAATCTGTTGAAACACAGTATGAAGTATTTCGGCTCCTTCCTTTGTTACTGCAAACCATGAAATCATGTGTCATGCAGTGTAATCAGTGTGTAAATGTTGTCTAAAGTTATATAAATAAAAAAGTAAATATAAAACATATTCACTGCAGATTATGACAACAATTTTTATTAAGATTTTAACTCTTACACATTTTTATAGAAACAGTTTCACTTTTAAAGTTTCTGTCAGCTTGCAGAGAAACAAAGACAGTATCAGCTACAGGAGTTCATCAGATGTTAAAGTGCTTGGATCAGACAGCTGAGAGTCTGCACACTGAATGAATCCTCATATTAATAATTACAATATTTGTAGATCCCTCCACAACCAAACAGCATTAACTCATAATTATGATGAAAAGGTGCTGCTGGAAACAGTGATGTGTTTCTTTCTTAGTTGGTAACAGGATCACAGTGACTCTGCATCCCAGCTGGTCTCAGATATTCACTGGTGAGAAAATCAGCCTCAGATGTGAGATTGAGGGAGGTGAAGGAAAGGTGTGGAAATATGAATGGAGAGCACCCAACACAATCAGCCCTCCAACATCCAGTGAATACAGTATCAGCAGAGTTTCAGGGTCCCACAGAGGAGCCTACAGCTGTCGGGGTAGCAGTGACTATCTCTTTACAGGATGGAGTGATGCCTTCACTCTGACAGTTTCAGGTAAGTTGGACTTTGATTCATGCTGAACTTTAATGTTTAACTGTATGCATCTGTCTGAACAGGAAACAAGAAATATTTCTGCCTCCAACAATGATCCAGCTGTCTCCAGGCAGATTAGGACAGCAGTTTTTCTCACTGTGCAAACAGAAAGGAGAGACACCATGGTGGTGAGGGTCAGGGAATTAAAATATGATCAGTTTAAAGGGGAATGTACAGAGAGGACAGTTTGAGAAGTGAATGATAATCAGAGAAATCTATAGTGTAGTTTTGTAGACAGTCTAATGTGTCACATGCAGTGTTACTAATTTCTGTTTGGTGTTTTTAGATAAATGACTCAGTAAATGTTTAAAGTGTGTTTTGAAGTCTTTTCTAAACTCAGTGGACAGAAACCTGAAAGCCACACTGAGAGCAGAAAGGACACTCACACCAATCACACCTGCAGTTTTACCTTTATTTGACTTTAAGATTTACAAACACTTTAAACCTGTTTTGCCGTCACTCTGCTGTTACAGTCTAAATATCACTGCATGATCAGTTTTAATGTATTTATGAAAACAAAAGTTTTTATTTTCTATTTGCAAGTCAGATTATCACTAAGATGTAATAAATCTGAGTACCAGTAACACTTTATACTCATGCTCACTGAAGTACTTGGAAATTCAAAGTTCTTATGCGACTCGTAGGGTTACTACTCTTTGTTGTTAGTCTCTAAAAACCTCAGTTAATGGTTGAAGTGTCATCATTTATTTATTGTTGGAGCTACAAGCAACTTCAGAAATGTTTAAAGTGTGATCGATGCTATAACAAAGTTCTTCCTGAAGCAAGAGACAGTCTAATGAACTTTTTCCTGTAACCTCAACAGCAGGTAAACCCAGAGCCACACTGACAGCACTAAGGTCAAAGGTCATACCAGCAGGGGGCAGCGTGACACTGAGCTGCTCTGTGGAGGGCTCTGCTGGCTGGAAGTTTGACTGGTTCAGACGTGATTCAGTCATTTATCAAGCTAAACCCATGACAGGAAATGAAGCAAAGAGAGATATTAGAGGAGGAGGTCTGTACCACTGCAGAGGAGGGAGAGGAGATCCAGCTTTCTTCTCTGAGGACAGCAATGAAGTCACTGTGGAGCAAACTGGTGAGTTTAGTATTATTTTTCTCCCTTGAGGCAGATCAAGCTGTGATCTGTTTCTTTGTCTGTCAGTAACATATTGTGGACAGATGGGCAAACGGAAGAATCCGTTTAATTTTGTTGAGGATCTACTTTCTTTAAATTGTGTGATTGGGAGGATGGACTCTCCAAGTTCCCAAATTAAATCTTTCATGGAGTTTTAAAACGTGTAGAAAGAAACATTTAAGCAACAACTACACAAAGGTTCCTGGAGTTCAACACAGTGTTTATGAGCTCCGTGTATGAAGTATAATTTATTTGCAGTTGTTGAAGTTTTAGAATGAGAAATGGCAGTTCCCCGTTTTTGATTGATGAAAATGTAATAAGCAAATAAACCAGAAACAGAGACAGTCTGCCTTCAAAATAAAAGTTGCACCTTTTGAAACGCGTTGCAGGCAGCAAAAATTGAGATGAGCTAAACCACATAAGTGAGCGAATTGCCCAAATATTGAACATAATTCAAATTTTTTTATTATTACTGTGAATGCTGCAAAGCATTCACAGTATTGTTGTTGTATTCTTTATTATTACTGTGAATGCTGCAAAGCATTCACAGTATTGTTGTTGTATTCTTTATTATTATTATTTATTATTCTTCCGTACGTTTTTTGACCGCTTCGATCTCAAAAAACGTTTAAGCTACAGAAACCGTTCTGGTATCAAAACGTGCGGCTTCTTCAGGAGATCGCTGCTATTACTTTTCAGGTTCAAATCTTCTGCCATTAATTTAATATTAATATTTTTCTAATTTTTTTGGCCCCATTCAAATGAATGGGGAAAGCTTCAAAACCTTTTAAAACCCTTTCAGCCTTTAAAAGCTAAGAACTTCAGCATACCTTAAGCTAGAGACACCATTTAAACTTTAAAATAAAGCCATGACTCTCAGCTATTCAGCTATTACTTTTTGTATTAATATCTTTTATGGTTTTTAAACAGTTACAGTTTAAGCACAAGAAGGTTTTTTGCTCTTTTTAGCGTTTATAATGGTTGTGTATGTGGTCGTCTAGAGTGCGCATTCCAAAGGTTAGAGTGGGAGACTTGAAATTCTTCAGCTGAAAAATATCTCTCTAAACTGCCGCTGTGTCCACACTCTTCACTCTACAGCCATGATTTTATGATCAAAACGTAGAGCTGCTTCTCTACTTTCAAACAATGTGTCTCTTAGCCCTGAGAAATGTAAACTTTTTAAACTGTGAGGCTTCAAGCAGAGGGAGCACCCTCCAACTCCTCCATCCGCCTCTATAGTAATTTTCGGGAGGTGATTTTCTCAAAACCAGAAAAGACCCTTTTTTTAAACTGCTCCCATGTCCACATTTTTCAACCCAGGAAAATAAAAATTACACCGCTGTTTAGAGCAGGTCCTTGTGACGCTCACAGTTTAAAAATTATTTTGATAGGAGTTACGGTTTTTGATTTATAAGCATTTGTTCGGGAGGTCTGCCAAGACAAATTCAACAGGGCTTTGCCACAAAGTGCCTGCAGTTAAACAGTTACACAGCTGTTTTGAGTTGGCAGAACTAAATGTGTAGCAGCATTCTGATTGGCTCATAATACTTTAAACTGATTGGTGGATTATTCCTCTGCATGCAAGCTGTTCAAAGTTGAGCTGTTTTTTGGTCTTTCATAACTTCAGCACCGTTTATGCTATAGAAACCATTCTGGTATCAAAATGCTCAGCTTCTTCTGCAGATTTATGTTATTGCTTTATGACATTACGTTTAACAGCCGTTCAGCACTTTTAACAGCCTTTTCAGGTTTAAACAGTCGTTCAGCACTTTTAACAGCCTTTTCAGGTTTAAACAGTCGTTCAGCACTTTTAACAGCCTTTTCAGGTTTAAACAGTCGTTCAGCACTTTTAACAGCCTTTTCAGGTTTAAACAGTCATTCAGCACTTTTAACAGCCTTTTCAGGTTTAAAACAGTCGTTCAGCACTTTTAACAGCCTTTTCAGGTTTAAACAGTCGTTCAGCACTTTTAACAGCCTTTTCAGGTTTAAACAGTCGTTCAGCACTTTTAACAGCCTTTTCAGGTTTAAAACAGTCGTTCAGCACTTTTAACAGCCTTTTCAGGTTTAAACAGTCGTTCAGCACTTTTAACAGCCTTCTCAGGTTTAAACAGTCGTTCAGCACTTTTAACAGCCTTCTCAGGTTTAAACAGTCGTTCAGCACTTTTAACAGCCTTATCAGGTTTAAACAGTCGTTCAGCACTTTTAATAGCCTTTTCAGGTTTAAAACAGTCGTTCAGCACTTTTAACAGCCTTTTCAGGTTTAAACAGTCGTTCAGCACTTTTAACAGCCTTTTCAGGTTTAAACAGTCGTTCAGCACGTTTAACAGCCTTTTCAGGTTTAAACAGTCGTTCAGCACTTTTAACAGCCTTTTCAGGTTTAAACAGTCGTTCAGCACTTTTAACAGCCTTTTCAGGTTTAAACAGTCGTTCAGCACTTTTAACAGCCTTTTCAGGTTTAAACAGTCGTTCAGCACTTTTAACAGCCTTTTCAGGTTTAAAACAGTCGTTCAGCACTTTTAACAGCCTTTTCAGGTTTAAACAGTCGTTCAGCACTTTAACAGCCTTTTCAGGTTTAAAACAGTCGTTCAGCACTTTAAGAGCTGTACAGCAGTTTAACAGCTGTTCAGCGTTATTAACAGCTGTTCAGCATTATTAACAGCTGTTCAGCAGTTTTAACACCTGTTCAACATTTTTAACACCTGTTCAGCAGTTCAGCAATTCAGCAATTCAGCAGTTCAGCAATTCAGCAATTCAGCAGTTCAGCAATTCAGCAGTTCAGCAATTCAGCAGTTCAGCAATTCAGCGGTTCAGCAATGCAGCAGTTCAGCAATTCAGGTATTCAGCAATTCAGCAGTTCAGCAATTCAGCAGTTCAGGTATTCAGCACTTCAGCAATTCAGCAGTTCAGCAATTCAGCAGTTCAGCAGTTCAGGTATTCAACAGTTCAGCAGTTCAGGTATACAGAAGTTCAGCAATTCAGCAGTTAAGGAATTCAGCGGTTTAGCAATGCAGCAGTTCAGCAATTCAGGTATTCAGCAATTCAGCAATTCAGCAGTTCAGCAGTTCAGGAGTTCAGCAATTCAGCAGTTCAGCAGTTCAGGTATTCAAGAGTTCAGCAGTTCAGGTATTCAGAAGTTCAGCAATTCAGCAGTTCAGCAATTCAGCGGTTCAGCAATGCAGCAGTTCAGCAATTCAGGTATTCATCAATTCAGCAGTTCAGCAATTCAGCAGTTCAGGTATTCAGCAGTTCAGCAATTCAGCAGTTCAGCAGTTCAGGTAATCAACAGTTCAGCAGTTCAGGTATTCAGCAGTTCATTGAAGCTCATTCAGCAAATAAAGTTCCAGCTGTTTGAAGCCTTTCTTGGCATTTCAGCTCCAATCTTTCAGCATGCAGCATTCACAGTGCATTTTCTTCAGGAAATGCTTTTTCTAGTTACTGTGAATGCTGCAAAGCATTCACAGTATTGTTGTTGTATTCTTTATTATTATTATTATATATTATTCTTCCGTACGTTTTTTGACCGCTTCGATCTCAAAAACCGTTTAAGCTACAGAAACCGTTCTGGTATCAAAACGTGCGGCTTCTTCAGGAGATCGCTGCTATTACTTTTCAGGTTCAAATCTTCTGCCATTAATTTAATATTAATATTTTTCTAATTTTTTTGGCCCCATTCAAATGAATGGGGAAAGCTTAAAAACCTTTTAAAACCCTTTCAGACTTTAAAAGCTAAGAACTTCAGCATACCTTAAGCTAGAGACACCATTTAAACTTTAAAATAAAGCCATGACTCTCAGCTATTCAGCTATTACTTTTTGTATTAATATCTTTTATGGTTTTTAAACAGTTACAGTTTAAGCACAAGAAGGTTTTTTGCTCTTTTTAGCGTTTATAATGGTTGTGTATGTGGTCGTCTAGAGTGCGCATTCCAAAGGTTAGAGTGGGAGACTTGAAATTCTTCAGCTGAAAAATTTCTCTCTAAACTGCCGCTGTGTCCACACTCTTCACTCTACAGCCATGATTTTATGATCAAAACGTAGAGCTGCTTCTCTACTTTCAAACAATGTGTCTCTTAGCCCTGAGAAATGTAAACTTTTTAAACTGTGAGGCTTCAAGCAGAGGGAGCACCCTCCAACTCCTCCATCCGCCTCTATAGTAATTTTCGGGAGGTGATTTTCTCAAAACCAGAAAAGACCCTTTTTTTAAACTGCTCCCATGACCACATTTTTCAACCCAGGAAAATAAAAATTACACTGGTGTTTAGAGCAGGTCCTTGTGACGCTCACAGTTTAAAAATTATTTTGATAGCAGTTACGGTTTTTGATTTATAAGCATTTGTTCGGGAGGTGCGCCAAGACAAATTCAACAGGGCTTTGCCACAAAGTGCCTGCAGTTAAACAGTTACACAGCTGTTTTGAGTTGGCAGAACTAAATGTGTAGCAGCATTCTGATTGGCTCATAATACTTTAAACTGATTGGTGGATTATTCCTCTGCATGCAAGCTGTTCAAAGTTGAGCTGTTTTTTGGTCTTTCATAACTTCAGCACCGTTTATGCTACAGAACCATTCTGGTATCAAAATGCTCAGCTTCTTCTGCAGATTTATGTTATTACTTTATGACATTACGTTTAACAGTCGTTCAGCACTTTAACAGCCTTTTCAGGTTTAAAACAGCCGTTCAGCACTTTAACAGCCTTTTCAGGTTTAAACAGTCGTTCAGCACTTTTAACAGCCTTTTCAGGTTTAAAACAGTCGTTCAGCACTTTTAACAGCCTTTTCAGGTTTAAACAGTCGTTCAGCACTTTTACAGCCTTTTCAGGTTTAAAACAGTCGTTCAGCACTTTTAACAGCCTTTTCAGGTTTAAACAGTCGTTCAGCACTTTTAACAGCCTTTCCTGGTTTAAAACAGTCGTTCAGCACTTTTAACAGCCTTTTCAGGTTTAAACAGTCGTTCAGCACTTTTAATAGCCTGTTCAGGTTTAAAACAGTCGTTCAGCACTTTTAACAGCCTTTTCAGGTTTAAACAGTCGTTCAGCACTTTTAACAGCCTTTTCAGGTTTAAACAGTCGTTCAGCACTTTTAAAAGCCTTTTCAGGTTAAACAGTCGTTCAGCACTTTTAACAGCCTTTTCAGGTTTAAACAGTCGTTCAGCACTTTTAACAGCCTTTTCAGGTTTAAAACAGTCGTTCAGCACTTTTAACAGCCTTTCAGGTTTAAACAGTCGTTCAGCACTTTTAACAGCCTTTTCAGGTTTAAACAGTCGTTCAGCACTTTTAACAGCCTTTTCAGGTTTAAACAGTCGTTCAGCACTTTTAACAGCCTTTTCAGGTTTAAACAGTCGTTCAGCACTTTTAACAGCCTTTTCAGGTTTAAACAGTCGTTCAGCACTTTTAACAGCCTTTTCAGGTTTAAAACAGCCGTTCAGCACTTTTACAGCCTTTTCAGGTTTAAACAGTCGTTCAGCACTTTTAACAGCCTTGTCAAGTTTAAAACAGTCGTTCAGCACTTTTAACAGCCTTTTCAGGTTTAAAACAGTCGTTCAGCACTTTTAACAGCCTTTCAGGTTTAAACAGTCGTTCAGCACTTTTAACAGCCTTTTCAGGTTTAAACAGTCGTTCAGCACTTTTAACAGCCTTTTCAGGTTTAAACAGTCGTTCAGCACTTTTAACAGCCTTTTCAGGTTTAAAACAGTCGTTCAGCACTTTTAACAGCCTTTTCAGGTTTAAACAGTCGTTCAGCACTTTTAACAGCCTTTTCAGGTCTAAAACAGTCGTTCAGCACTTTTAACAGCCTTTTCAGGTTTAAACAGTCGTTCAGCACTTTTAACAGCCTTTTCAGGTTTAAACAGTCGTTCAGCACTTTAACAGCCTTTTCAGGTTTAAAACAGTCGTTCAGCACTTTAAGAGCTGTACAGCAGTTTAACAGCTGTTCAGCGTTATTAACAGCTGTTTACCATTATTAACAGCTGTTCAGCAGTTTTAACACCTGTTCAACATTTTTAACACCTGTTCAGCAGTTCAGCAATTCAGCAATTCAGCAGTTCAGCAATTCAGCAATTCAGCAGTTCAGCAATTCAGCGGTTCAGCAATGCAGCAGTTCAGCAATTCAGGTATTCAGCAATTCAGCAGTTCAGCAATTCAGCAGTTCAGGTATTCAGCAGTTCAGCAATTCAGCAGTTCAGCAATTCAGCAGTTCAGCAGTTCAGGTATTCAACAGTTCAGCAGTTCAGGTATTCAGAAGTTCAGCAATTCAGCAGTTCAGCAATTCAGCGGTTCAACAATGCAGCAGTTCAGCAATTCAGCAATTCAGCAGTTCAGCAATTCAGCAGTTCAGGTATTCAGCAGTTCAGCAATTCAGCAGTTCAGCAGTTCAGGTATTCAACAGTTCAGCAGTTCAGGTATTCAGCAGTTCATTGAAGCTCATTCAGCAAATAAGGTTCCAGCTGTTTGAAGCCTTTCTTGGCATTTCAGCTCCAATCTTTCAGCATGCAGCATTCACAGTGCATTTTCTTCAGGAAATGCTTTTTCTAGTTACTGTGAATGCTGCAAAGCATTCACAGTATTGTTGTTGTATTCTTTATTATTATTATTATTATTATATATTATTCTTCCGTACGTTTTTTGACCGCTTCGATCTCAAAAACCGTTTAAGCTACAGAAACCGTTCTGGTATCAAAACGTGCGGCTTCTTCAGGAGATCGCTGCTATTACTTTTCAGGTTCAAATCTTCTGCCATTAATTTAATATTAATATTTTTCTAATTTTTTTGGCCCCATTCAAATGAATGGGGAAAGCTTAAAAACCTTTTAAAACCCTTTCAGCCTTTAAAAGCTAAGAACTTCAGCATACCTTAAGCTAGAGACACCATTTAAACTTTAAAATAAAGCCATGACTCTCAGCTATTCAGCTATTACTTTTTGTATTAATATCTTTTATGGTTTTTAAACAGTTACAGTTTAAGCACAAGAAGGTTTTTTGCTCTTTTTAGCGTTTATAATGGTTGTGTATGTGGTCGTCTAGAGTGCGCATTCCAAAGGTTAGAGTGGGAGACTTGAAATTCTTCAGCTGAAAAATATCTCTCTAAACTGCCGCTGTGTCCACACTCTTCACTCTACAGCCATGATTTTATGATCAAAACGTAGAGCTGCTTCTCTACTTTCAAACAATGTGTCTCTTAGCCCTGAGAAATGTAAACTTTTTAAACTGTGAGGCTTCAAGCAGAGGGAGCACCCTCCAACTCCTCCATCCGCCTCTATAGTAATTTTCGGGAGGTGATTTTCTCAAAACCAGAAAAGACCCTTTTTTTAAACTGCTCCCATGACCACATTTTTCAACCCAGGAAAATAAAAATTACACTGGTGTTTAGAGCAGGTCCTTGTGACGCTCACAGTTTAAAAATTATTTTGATAGCAGTTACGGTTTTTGATTTATAAGCATTTGTTCGGGAGGTGCTCCAAGACAAATTCAACAGGGCTTTGCCACAAAGTGCCTGCAGTTAAACAGTTACACAGCTGTTTTGAGTTGGCAGAACTGAATGTGTAGCAGCATTCTGATTGGCTCATAATACTTTAAACTGATTGGTGGATTATTCCTCTGCATGCAAGCTGTTCAAAGTTGAGCTGTTTTTTGGTCTTTCATAACTTCAGGACCGTTTATGCTATAGAAACCATTCTGGTATCAAAATGCTCAGCTTCTTCTGCAGATTTATGTTATTGCTTTATGACATTACGTTTAACAGCCGTTCAGCACTTTTAACAGCCTTTTCAGGTTTAAACAGTCGTTCAGCACTTTTAACAGCCTTTTCAGGTTTAAAACAGTCGTTCAGCACTTTAACAGCCTTTTCAGGTTTAAAACAGTCGTTCAGCACTTTTACAGCCTTTTCAGGTTTAAACAGTCGTTCAGCACTTTTAACAGCCTTTTCAGGTTTAAAACAGTCGTTCAGCACTTTAACAGCCTTTTCAGGTTTAAAACAGTCGTTCAGAACTTTTAACAGCCTTTTCAGGTTTAAACAGTCGTTCAGCACTTTTAACAGCCTTTTCAGGTTTAAAACAGCCGGTCAGCACTTTTACAGCCTTTTCAGGTTTAAAACAGTCGTTCAGCACTTTTACAGCCTTTTCAGGTTTAAACAGTCGTTCAGCACTTTAACAGCCTTTTCAGGTTTAAAACAGTCGTTCAGCACTTTTACAGCCTTTTCAGGTTTAAAACAGTCGTTCAGCACTTTAACAGCCTTTTCAGGTTTAAACAGTCGTTCAGCACTTTTAACAGCCTTTTCAGGTTTAAACAGTCGTTCAGCACTTTTAACAGCCTTTTCAGGTTTAAACAGTCGTTCAGCACTTTTAACAGCCTTTTCAGGTTTAAAACAGTCGTTCAGAACTTTTAACAGCCTTTTCAGGTTTAAACAGTCGTTCAGCACTTTTAACAGCCTTTTCAGGTTTAAAACAGCCGGTCAGCACTTTTAACAGCCTTTTCAGGTTTAAAACAGTCGTTCAGCACTTTTAACAGCCTTTTCAGGTTTAAACAGTCGTTCAGCACTTTTAACAGCCTTTTCAGGTTTAAACAGTCGTTCAGCACTTTTAACAGCCTTTTCAGGTTTAAACAGTCGTTCAGCACTTTTAACAGCCTTTTCAGGTTTTAAACAGTCGTTCAGCACTTTTAACAGCCTTTTCAGGTTTAAACAGTCGTTCAGCACTTTAAGAGCTGTTCAGCAGTTTAACAGCTGTTCAGCGTTATTAACAGCTGTTCAGCATTATTAACAGCTGTTAAGCAGTTTTAACACCTGTTCAACATTTTTAACACCTGTTCAGCAGTTCAGCAATTCAGCAGTTCAGCAATTCAGCAATTCAGCAGTTCAGCAATTCAGCAATTCAGCAGTTCAGCAATTCAGCGGTTCAGCAATGCAGCAGTTCAGCAATTCAGGTATTCAGCAATTCAGCAGTTCAGCAATTCAGCAGTTCAGGTATTCAGCAGTTCAGCAATTCAGCAGTTCAGCAATTCAGCAGTTCAGCAGTTCAGGTATTCAACAGTTCAGCAGTTCAGGTATTCAGAAGTTCAGCAATTCAGCAGTTCAGCAATTCAGCAGTTCAGCAATTCAGCAGTTCAGCAATTCAGCAATTCAGCAGTTCAGCAATTCAGCAGTTCAGGTATTCAGCAGTTCAGCAATTCAGCAGTTCAGCAATGCAGCAGTTCAGCAATTCAGGTATTCAGCAATTCAGCAGTTCAGCAATTCAGCAGTTCAGGTATTCAGCAGTTCAGCAATTCAGCAGTTCAGCAATTCAGCAGTTCAGCAGTTCAGGTATTCAGCAGTTCAGCAGTTCAGGTATTCAACAGTTCAGCAGTTCAGCAGTTCAGCAATTCAGCGGTTCAGCAATGCAGCAGTTCAGCAATTCAGCAATTCAGCAGTTCAGCAATTCAGCAGTTCAGGAATTCAGCAGTTCAGCAATTCAGCAGTTCAGCAATTCAGCAGTTCAGCAGTTCAGGTATTCAACAGTTCAGCAGTTCAGGTATTCAGCAGTTCATTGAAGCTCATTCAGCAAATAAGGTTCCAGCTGTTTGAAGCCTTTCTTGGCATTTCAGCTCCAATCTTTCAGCATGCAGCATTCACAGTGCATTTTCTTCAGGAAATGCTTTTTCTAGTTATTATTTATTATTCTTCCGTACGTTTTTGACCGCTTCGATCTCAAAAACCGTTTAAGCTACAGAAACCGTTCTGGTATCAAAACGTGCGGCTTCTTCAGGAGATCGCTGCTATTACTTTTCAGGTTCAAATCTTCTGCTATTAATTTAATATTAATATTTTTCTAATTTTTTTGGCCCCATTCAAATGAATGGGGAAAGCTTAAAAACCTTTTAAAACCCTTTCAGCCTTTAAAAGCTAAGAACTTCAGCATACCTTAAGCTAGAGACACCATTTAAACTTTAAAATAAAGCCATGACTCTCAGCTATTCAGCTATTACTTTTTGTATTAATATCTTTTATGGTTTTTAAACAGTTACAGTTTAAGCACAAGAAGGTTTTTTGCTCTTTTTAGCGTTTATAATGGTTGTGTATGTGGTGGTCTAGAGTGCGCATTCCAAAGGTTAGAGTGGGAGACTTGAAATTCTTCAGCTGAAAAATATCTCTCTAAACTGCCGCTGTGTCCACACTCTTCACTCTACAGCCATGATTTTATGATCAAAACGTAGAGCTGCTTCTCTACTTTCAAACAATGTGTCTCTTAGCCCTGAGAAATGTAAACTTTTTAAACTGTGAGGCTTCAAGCAGAGGGAGCACCCTCCAACTCCTCCATCCGCCTCTATAGTAATTTTCGGGAGGTGATTTTCTCAAAACCAGAAAAGACCCTTTTTTTAAACTGCTCCCATGACCACATTTTTCAACCCAGGAAAATAAAAATTACACTGGTGTTTAGAGCAGGTCCTTGTGACGCTCACAGTTTAAAAATTATTTTGATAGCAGTTACGGTTTTTGATTTATAAGCATTTGTTCGGGAGGTGCGCCAAGACAAATTCAACAGGGCTTTGCCACAAAGTGCCTGCAGTTAAACAGTTACACAGCTGTTTTGAGTTGGCAGAACTAAATGTGTAGCAGCATTCTGATTGGCTCATAATACTTTAAACTGATTGGTGGATTATTCCTCTGCATGCAAGCTGTTCAAAGTTGAGCTGTTTTTTGTTCTTTCATAACTTCAGCACCGTTTATGCTACAGAAACCATTCTGGTATCAAAATGCTCAGCTTCTTCTGCAGATTTATGTTATTACTTTATGACATTACGTTTAACAGTCGTTCAGCACTTTAACAGCCTTTTCAGGTTTAAAACAGCCGTTCAGCACTTTTAACAGCCTTTTCAGGTTTAAACAGTCGTTCAGCACTTTTAACAGCCTTTTCAGGTTTAAACAGTCGTTCAGCACTTTTAACAGCCTTCTCAGGTTTAAAACAGCCGTTCAGCACTTTTAACAGCCTTTTCAGGTTTAAACAGTCGTTCAGCACTTTTAACAGCCTTTTCAGGTTTAAACAGTTGTTCAGCACTTTTAACAGCCTTTTCAGGTTTAAACAGTCGTTCAGCACTTTTAACAGCCTTTTCAGGGTTAAACAGTCGTTCAGCACTTTTAACAGCCTTTTCAGGTTTAAAACAGTCGTTCAGCACTTTTAACAGCCTTTTCAGGTTTTAAACAGTCGTTCAGCACATTTAACAGCCTTTTCAGGTTTAAATAGCCGTTCAGCACTTTAAACAGCCTTTTCAGGTTTAAAACAGCCGGTCAGCACTTTTAACAGCCTTTTCAGGTTTAAATCAGCCGTTCAGCACTTTTAACAGCCTTTTCAGGTTTAAACAGTCGTTCAGCACTTTTAACAGCCTTTTCAGGTTTAAACAGTCGTTCAGCACTTTTAACAGCCTTTTCAGGTTTAAACAGTCGTTCAGCACTTTTAACAGCCTTTTCAGGTTTAAAACAGTCGTTCAGCACTTTTACAGCCTTTTCAGGTTTAAACAGTCGTTAAGCACTTTTAACAGCCTTTTAAGGTTTAAACAGTCGTTCAGCACTTTTAACAGCCTTTTCAGGTTTAAACAGTCGTTCAGCACTTTTAACAGCCTTTTCAGGTTTAAACAGTCGTTCAGCACTTTTAACAGCCTTTTCAGGTTTTAACAGTCGTTCAGCACTTTTAACAGCCTTTTCAGGTTTAAACAGTCGTTCAGCACTTTAACAGCCTTTTCAGGTTTAAAACAGTCGTTCAGCACTTTAAGAGCTGTTCAGCAGTTTAACAGCTGTTCAGCATTATTAACAGCTGTTCAGCAGTTTTAACACCTGTTCAACATTTTTAACACCTGTTCAGCAGTTCAGCAATTCAGCAGTTCAGCAATTCAGCAATTCAGCAGTTCAGCAATTCAGCAATTCAGCAGTTCAGCAATTCAGCAGATCAGCAATTCAGCAGTTCAGCAATTCAGCAGTTCAGCAATTCAGCTGTTCAGCAATGCAGCAGTTCAGCAATTCAGCAGTTCAGGTATTCAGCAATTCAGCAGTTCAGCAGTTCAGGTATTCAACAGTTCAGCAGTTCAAGTATTCAGAAGTTCAGCAATTCAGTAGTTCAGCGGTTCAGCAATGCAGCAGTTCAGCAATTCAGCAGTTCAGCAATTCAGCAGTTCAGCAATTCAGCAGTTCAGGTATTCAGCAGTTCAGCAATTCAGCAGTTCAGCAATTCAGCAGTTCAGCAGTTCAGGTATTCAACAGTTCAGCAGTTCAGGTATTCAGAAGTTCAGCAATTCAGCAGTTCAGCGGTTCAGCAATGCAGCAGTTCAGCAATTCAGCAGTTCAGCAATTCAGCAGTTCAGGTATTCAGCATTTCAGCAATTCAGCAGTTCAGCAATTCAGCAGTTCAGCAGTTCAGGTATTCAACAGTTCAGCAGTTCAGGTATTCAGCAGTTCATTGAAGCTCATTCAGCAAATAAGGTTCCAGCTGTTTGAAGCCTTTCTTGGCATTTCAGCCCCAATCTTTCAGCATGCAGCATTCACAGTGCATTTTCTTCAGGAAATGCTTTTTCTAGTTTTTATATGCAGTGCTTCAAGATCTGGAGTTCTGAGAACTGATTTAATCTCTTTAACATTTGTTTTTCTTTTCTTTTTTGTTTTGAATCGCAGACTTGTTCTTCCCAGTCTGATGGTATTATGCATAACAGCGATTCCAGATCAGCCAATCAGATCTTTTAGGTCCTGAAATGTTGGTTTTGTTGCATCAGGGTGGGGGTGGGGGGGCAGTTTCAGAGTTTTTATGTTACTTAATATCAAAGCACAACAGATTTACACTGTTTGGACATAACTTATCAATGTGTTGATGCAGCCATGACAATTTATATCAACCACTTCACAGAGCACCAGACTTTATTTCACTCATTTAATATGAAATGTATTAATTAATAAATTAAATTACTGGAGCAATATTGTCTCTGCTGGCTGTCTGACCTTGGCATTTGCTGTCAAATACAGATGTTCAGCCAACAGGCCCAACATGACTGTTCTAGCACAGTATATCTAATATATCACCAGCAGAAAGAAACAAAAACTATGTGACAGGCTTCCATTTGTTTGTAATGAGGCTTATATAGCACCTCTGTAGACTGAGATTAGGTCTTTATTTTGTAATCCAGTAAGCTAAAGTACACCAAGCAGGTCACCTCATGACTGTCATAGCAAAGGATATTTTGTGCTCTGATTAATTAAAGATTAATTAGTCTCTAATATGTTTTAACATTTAGAATATCAACAGTTTGTTCAACAATTCATTGCACAAGAGCATGAAATGAATCAAAGTTTTTAAAGTCTATTTCACAATAAAGACATAAAGACCCTCCAGTGACTGGAGGGTCTCCTGAATGCAATCACACAGTTTCATTTAATGTTTCATAAGGTCATTGCATTTGATTGTTCACACCAAATATATCGTGGTAGCTCCGTCAAACTGCATTCTGATTAAATGTCTTTTTTTCATTTGTTTTTTTTAGTCTAGTTTCATTTTTCTCTCCAAAAATCTGAATGGCAAACTGTGTTTGTTCATACTTTTTACTTCCTTTAGTGCTTTTTAGTGTTTGCTTTGAAGGCAGCTGCTTAATTTCTATTGTAGTTCAAAGCAACAATAAGACAGACAAAGTTTGCACATTGTTTAAGCAGACTTTGAAAAATTAACTCACACATGACGAACAATACAACAAGTCATACATACATTTGCATCAACACAAGCAGGACAATGAAAATAGGAAATATCCCCCAAACTGTCATTTCTCATTGTACAACTTGAACAACTGCAAATGAATTATGATTCATACTCAGACCTCACAGCCCAGTAATCCTGCTGCAGTCTCTCTTCATGGAGGGATCCAAGTAAAAACTGAACTTTTAATTTGGAGATCTGGATCTGAATTTCACTTTTTAGATATTTTCTGTTGAAATGCTTTTTCATCTCAAACTCACCTAATAATGTCTGTCTGAGGTTAAAGCAGAATTATTCCAACTAATGAAAAGTGTGTAATTTATAGACTCTAGAGAAAAGAAAACTGAGTAAAGGAAATACTGGAACATTTTACTAAACACTTTCATTTGAAGTTGAAGTATATTGTGGGTTTGTCTGTGTATGTGTGCCATTGTTCAGTCTGCCAAGAAGTTTATGTTCTTGATTTTTTAGGTTGTTATGTGTCTCCTGATCAGATATTTTCAATTTTCAGATCTCAAGCTTGTGCATATTTTCTTTCAGTGCTAATAGTTTTTGATTTATTTTATATTTGTTTTTGTATATGAACAGTTTTTGTCTTTCTAACCGTTACCTAGAGAGGATGCTAAATTGCATGTCACTGTTTTAATATTGTTCTTAACATTGTTTTTTCAGCGACAATAAATTTTTTTCTATTCTTCTTATGTGAACAGATCCCATTAAGCCCACTGTGATCCTGCAGCCATCCTGGACTCAGATATTCAGCGGTGAGACAGTCACTGTCAGATGTGAGATTCAGGGAGGAACTCAGTGGACGTATGAATGGAGTCCAGCCAAGTTAAACACACCTCCAACATCCAATGAATACAGAATCAGCAGAGCTGCTGAGTCTGACAGTGGAGGATACAGATGCCGGGGCAGAAGGGACTATTTGTTAACAGAGTGGAGTGATACCATCAGACTGACTGTATCATGTAAGTTGGAGATCTTTCATCCAGATTATGTTTTATCTAAATTGGTGAATTAGATCTTCAATTCACTGATTGCTCTTCTGAGTATTAAAGTCTAAATATTTTCTTTCTTATGTGGCTTCATGTGTGGAGTTTTACATTTTTCTGCAGTGTATTATGATGCATTCAGTTCAGCTGTTTTTAGCATGTATGTTTGTAATGAAACAAACCTGAAGTCTGTGCTATGAAGCAGGATTTTATCCAGGTAACTTCAGGGTTAACTCTGGGTTTCTGTACTACAAAGATGGATCACTTCTTACTTTTGTACATTGCTATGGTAACTCGTGCTGT
Source organism: Archocentrus centrarchus (assembly GCF_007364275.1). Lineage (NCBI taxonomy): Eukaryota > Metazoa > Chordata > Actinopteri > Cichliformes > Cichlidae > Archocentrus > Archocentrus centrarchus. The sequence goes on along the minus strand of NW_022060278.1, from coordinate 495,293 downwards.
GAACCTAACCTGCTCCAGAGCGAGTTATTTTCAAGATTAGCAATTAGCGGGCATGAAATGACTGCTACTGACCAATCACGTCTTTGGACAATAGTGTCACCATTCCTGAGATCTCTGAACTTTGTGTGTGGATCCAAAATTTGTTTGTTTCTTTTAAGATTCTTTTGGTCTTCTTTAGATAGTGTACAGTGAAGAGAGAGAAAGGGGAAGACAAGCAGCAAAGGGCCACGGGTCAGACTCAGACCTGGGCTGCCTGCACCACAGCCATGTGATGCACATGGTTGGCTGCTCACCCACTGAGTCACCCTGGTGCCTAAAGCATTTTTTAATAGCATCTAATATCTTTGTGTTTCCCTGATGAACATCAGTAGGAAACAGAGATTCTCAGCTGCAACTTTATTCCTTGATATCTTTTTCTGTTGGCAGCAAACAATTACTACAGTTTTATTCTTCTGTAAGCGTTAACATATGATCCTCAAAAAGGACACCTACAGTGTGTTTCTGACCTCTTATCAAATTTGTATGTAGACTGAGCCTATGTTTGAATTTGTTTTTATATTTAATCTTTATCCTTAAACAGCAGAGAGTCTGCAGCTGAAAGAATAAAAAGTAAAACTGTCAGGAGCAGGTTATGGTCAGAGTTTCAGTTTAAAATTGTCTGGAAGTGCCAAGATTTCTTTTATTTATAGCATGTTTTTAGCACAAAATAAATTATCTGCTGGGTGAATATATTTGATATGTGCAGCTTGTGGCTTAATGCCTAAAACCATGAATGAAGTACAAACTGTTCACATCATCACTGGAATGTGCATGTATTCATTTGGTGGTTTAGGAAATGTTTTCATACTTGATTCTGATCTGCTGCAGAGTTTCTTTCACTCTGCTGGAATTGCAGCTCCTTGAACACAGAACACACACCAAGAAAACCTGATCAATCACATTAATTTCATTTTAATCTGCTGACAAAGTGATTTCCACGTCTCCTTCATCAGGCTGTGGGTCAGTGACCTTTAATGTTTAAATGTGCAGCCGCCATCATCTTAGAAATAAACAGCAAATTTATTGTTAAAATTATTTACTGTAATCAAAATAATTTAAATATTGTAATTTGTGCACTAAATCACTACAGTAATGATTTTCTGCAGCATTAATCATGTCTTTTTTGCGACAGTGTTGCATTTCACTGGTAGAGATTTTTAATCATGGATGGATGGATTTATCATGAGAATGTCTCTGATTACAGTAGATGGCACTCATAGGGAGCATTTACTGTGGAAAAAGAGTCATGTGACCCATGAAACTCCTCTGATGCTGCCAAGCTTTTACACAGTCACACATTCTTCCCACCACGTACTGTACACTCATATACACCCAACACATCACCCCAAACACTTTGTGTGGGAGGAGGGGGTGGGCAGATCTTCCCACACCCTGGTTTCATGCACCCTGCCTGGGGTAGGGACTGGCTAGTGGTTTGGGGATTGGTTGGCTGCTTCCCTGGGTTACCACTGGCTCTGTGCTGGTACCCACTCGCCCACACTTAGTGTCCATGTAAGGTCCGTGTGTGTGTGTGTGCATGAGTGTGTGACTGCCGTGTGTGTGTGTGTATGGACAATTGCCCCTGGGTCTGGGGCTTGCTGAGCTTTGACTCCTGTGGGACATGGTTGCGGAGGGCGGGAGTCACCCCTCCATACCACTCCCTGCTGGTCCCCACTGGATGTCACTGCCATCCCTGGGATGTGGGTGCGTGTTGGTCCCAGGGTGCATGGCTGGATGTCTTGGTATGGCTTTTGGCCCGCCCCCTTTGCGGTGGTGGCCTGGGTGTTGCCTGCTGTTGGGTGGTTCTCAGGCGCCTGGGGCCTCAGGGGCCTCTGGCTCTCTGGGCTCTTGCCCATTGACCATGGAGGCTCCATCTAGGGTCTCCCTCCTTCCTCCTCTGGGGTGTGCACGTGGTTACCATCAGGATGTGTGGCCTCAGGTCTTCTGAGCTCCTGATGGGCTGTGGATTGCCCAGGTCCCCTGTGTCCTTCCTCTGGATCCTGAGGGGCATGGTTGCAACTTCTTGCCTTCATTATTATGTTCCATGACAGAGAAACACACACACACACACACACACACACACACACACACACACACACACACACACACACACACACACACACACACACACACACACATTACTACAAACCACAGCTAGATTGTGTATATGCACGTGTATAGACATATGAATATGTGTATGTATAAGTATCTACATCTGTTATCTATTTTTCTGTTTTCTCCCCCTTTTTTTTCTTTCCTTCTCTCTTTCTCTTTATCCCTCTTCTTCTTACCCCTTACTTCCTGCCTGTCAGGCCTGGCATGAAAAAATAAAATAAAATAAAAATACAATCATTAACAAGAATAGCCTATAGAAAACTTATGGTACACCAGTGCATTTAGCTCATCATTCTGATTGGGAAAACTGACAAACATGACAGGCTTAAAAAAAAAAAAAAGATGCTGCCAAGGCCACCTCTTTTATGTGACTGCACAGGTGAAACTGGTGTTAGGATGAGTGAATCCAGATAACTGAAAGATAGGCTGAGTATGCTGAACTCACTTTGTAGTACAGAGCCCTGAAACCTCTGTGGATGTCACACTTTACTAGTGTGTAAAGTCATTCATATTTAATTTCATGATAAAAATTTGAAATGCAAATAATTCATTAAAGGTTTAGGAAAGTAAATATTTATATATTTATATTTATTGCAGTTCCACCATCAGGGTTTAGTTGTTATTATTATTTTCATATTTCCATGCAGTTCTTTAAATTGTTCTGATTCATTTTCTTGTTCTGTTCTTGTTCTAAACTGAACTGCAGATAAACCAAAGGCTGAACTGAGAGCTGATAACACTGTTGTTCCAGTAGGGGGCAGTGTGACCCTGATCTGCTCTGTGAACCCATCATCATCATCATCATCATCATCATCATCTGGATGGAAATACTACTGGTACAGAGATGAGAAACACTCTGAACCTCTGACCACACAAGATGCAGTTTTCCTCTCAAATGGACAAATCAGAGTCTCACAGGAAGGACTCTACAGGTGCAGAGGAGGAAGAGGAGACCCAGTTTACTACACAGAGGACAGTCAGTCAGTCAGGATTGGGAAAACTGGTGAGTTCAAATTTAACACATTGTTAAATAATTTATGATTTAGGAAGCTGATGTGTTTCCCACCAGATGTCTGGTCTTAAATTGAATATTTTCAGCATTCATGTGTTCTTGTTGTTCTTTCTTGAACATTAACAGCCTCAAACAAAGCTGTTGTGACTCTGCATCCAAACTGGACTGAGATATACAGAGGAGAGACGATCACTGTCAGATGTGAGATCCATGGAGGAGACACTGAGTGGGATTATGAATGGGAAAGAAACAGCTACACAAAACTTGAAAATCAAAATGAATACAGGATTGAATCTGCTTTAACAGCTGACAGTGGAAACTACCGCTGTAAGGGCCGAATGAAAAGTTCACAGCATAAAAAAACAGAGTGGAGTGATTCAGTCACACTGACAGTTTCTGACAGTAAGTAGAGTCAAAGCTCCTTTAACCTGAGAATATAAACAGGCTGTAAAAATGTGTTTTTGTTAGTACATGTTGAGATCATTTCAGTCTTACATTTTGTGATAAGTATTTGGAGACAACATTAGGCAGGAACTTTCTGAGAAAACTGTTTTCCCACTAGAACCCCGTCCTGTCCTCACTGTGTCTCCATCATGGCTGAGTCCTGGAGCCTCAGTAACTCTGAACTGTGAGGTTGAACATCCGTCTGCAGGATGGAGCTTCTACTGGTATAAAGCTGTTCCTGATCTATCAGAGAAATCCTACAGTTATGAGCTGCTACCTGATGGCAGTGGGACTGCACAGGACTCCTACATCATTGATGGACAGACACACACAGCAGGATATGTGTGTAGAGCTGGAAGAGGAGACCCAGAGTATCACACTGATCACAGTGAACCAAAGTTTGTCTGGTCTGCAGGTCAGTTTGTTTCTCTCTGTCCTTTCAATAAGCTGATGTTATATTGTAATTTTTATCCATCAGTTTTCACAAAGATTCAGCTCATTAAAATATAATTTCCACAATGATAAAATGTCTGTACACAACTTTTCCTTTCTCTCTGAGATCAAACTGAATTTTATTTCTTTTTATATATTTTTCATATGATAACATAAAAAAAGAAAAATATGACATTTTAATAATTTTGTCATTGCAATGAGTACTTTTATTTTGGAGACTGAAACTCGGGTTACTGTTTGTAGTCATTATTTTTACTTACTGGACAAACTGGATTTGCATCAATGAAACACTTTGTTTAGTGGTTACAGTTAATAAGGAGTCAGCAGGCAGGTTATCAGCTCTGACAAAAGTAGAAAGAAGATTTATTTTCATTTCACTAATAAATTATATTATTGTTTATTCAAAATGTGTTAAACAGGTCAAACATACTTAAAGGGTATTTTGCTTTCAAGCAGGTTGCATGTTGGTAAAAGATTTCTCATTTCACAAATAACAGCTGCTGTTATTGTTTATTTAAAATAGACCTATGATTTAGTAAAAATTAGTTTGAGCAAAACAAACACTGCATCTTGTTGAAATGTTAGCAGTGACCTTCAAAAAAGAAAAACATAAAAGCAAATGAACATTTATATAATCAGTTTTTTCTCCACCGCTCTGAACTTTGTCTCCTCCCTGCATGTTTCCAGATGTTCATTCAGCAGCGTCTCTCACAGTGAGTCCTGACAGAGTGCAACACTTCACCTCTGACTCTGTCTCACTGACCTGTGAGGGAAACTCTGCTGAGTGGAGAGTGAAGAAGTTCACTGAGGACGGCCGACTGAACTCTGCCTGTAGGACAATGACTGGATCCACATGTAACATCAACACATCACAGTCAGGTACTGCAGTGTACTGGTGTGAGTCTGGATCAGGAGAGTTCAGCAGTGCAGTCAACATCACTGTACAGAGTATGTTATTATACATTTTCTTAAATGTTTTTTCCTTTATTTAAATCATTTAGAAATCACCTATTATGAACATGTCTCCAATTATCCTCCTGAATGTTTCATAATTCTGTGATAAAACAGACAAAATGATAATTTTAGGGATCTCAACTGAGTAGTAAAATGTTCTCGATTGTAGTTCTTATTTCACTCAATCAAAAATTTACATCTATATTTTACCCAGTGGCAAAAGTTAATGAGTTTTTTAAAATATATTTTCTTATTTAAAATAAATACACATGGTCTGAGGAACGTCTAAATATGTTTGTAGAGTAGAAACAACAATTTCCTCATTGTGGTGATTTAAACTCTTCCAGCCTGTAGCTCCTGTACTGTGTCTGTTATTGATGTTATTGAAGCTGTTATTGATCAGGCCAAAGTAATTTCAGTATTTACTGGATCCTCACTGTGGACTGTTAATGAAGAGACGGACACTGATTGTTTTTATCATTGTTATTACAGCTGTTTATCAGGTAAAAACATTATTTAAAAGCAAGAAAAAAATATTCAAGATCAGATATTAGATATTCATGATGAAAAGCATTTGTTCAATCTGTTCTTATTATTGTGTGTCAGCTTTTTCTAAAAGTCTGCACCAGCTGATCTGACTGAAACAATTGTGTTTGATTGTGTCACAGATGATCCTGATGCTCCTATCCTGGTGAGTCCTGTTCATCCTGTGACTGAAGGAGCTTCTGTTAGTCTGAGCTGCAGTTTGAGGACACAAAAAATACTTTCCAATGTGTTTTTCTACCACAATGACAAACTTATTCAAAGTGATACCCGAGAGGAGCTGAAGATCTCTGCAGTGTCAAAGTCTGATGAAGGTTTCTACAAGTGTGAATACTCAGGAAGAGAGTCACCACAGAGCTGGATGTTAGTTAAAGGTGAGCAGGATCAAAGATTTGATGAATATTTGGAAATGATTTTGATGACTCAGAAGGAAAATATCCAATATAATTACAGTTTATTAATAATTGTTGTTACACTAACTGTGTCAGCAGCTGACAGCTCTGTGTGGCTGATTGTTGGACTGGTTTGTGGAGTCTCTCTCCTCATTATTCTCCTGCTCTTGTTGTATCGCTGCAGAACGACCAACAGTGAGAACTTTTCCTTTACTTACTACAAACTCTTCATTCATTCAGATACACAAATGCATCATGAGGTCCGTGTGAAAGCAAATGTCTTCTTTCCATTTTTAATAAAGGTCCTGCTAATGAGCAGACGGTGAATCAGGATGAACATCAGCAGCAAGTGTACTCCTCTCTTCTTCATGGTTAGTTTTTCATCTACTTTAAAATATTCTGATGCTCTTTGCATCCAGACTGTAATTATTACATCTGCTGCAGTTTGAACTCTGTTGAAGGAAACAAGAATACTTGTTTGAAACTGTGTTTAAATTAGTATCACAGACATGAGGTGACTGATTTTCTCTGACCTGTAGGTGATCGTTGTGTCTATGAGACAATCAGAGGCTCTGAAAACACTGAAAATGGTAAAGTACACACTTTCATTAATACAGAGTTTGTGGAAGCTGGATGATTATACAATAACTGTGTTTAACATTAAAGTCAATAAGATGATTATTTTATATATTATATATGTGATTCAGCTCAAAGTCATTAACAAGACGAGTGAGTGCACAAACTCTGAGATTTGAAATGTAAAATCTACATTGTTAATTATTCTGACTGATAATAAATGCAAACAGAGGGTGTTTGTTTTTAAATGCTTTCATTTGATCACCTCAACAGGACAACGTGGTGACCCAGAGGAGAGCTCTGACTACTATAATGTGAATCCAAATTCAGCCACAGCTCTAAAATCTTAACAGCAGCTCTTTAGCTGTTTTTATCTTTTTCTCTTTAAAGGAACTTAAAAACTTGACGTCACTTTGAGTGAAAAGGAGCAGATTTTTCATTAAAAGCAATGATCCTGATAGCCTGAGTTTATATTTCCTTCAGAAAGAATCCCTCAGTGTGTTTCACTTGTTTCTCATTAGTCATAATATTAATGAACTTTAATGTGCTGTAGATCTGTTTTTATGGTGAACCCCAAGTTGCTCTCTGATGCAAGCATTGGAGTATGAATGTGTGTGAATGTTAGACATTTACAGCTTAGTTACTCATGGAAGTGCTTGTTTGAATATGGGTTGTATACGTGTTGTTGTAAACGTGTTGTATAAACGCTTTGAGTGCTCAGAGTAGAAAAGTGTTATATAAGAACTTATGTCATATCATAAATTTCTTTCTTGGAAACACTTTGTAACTTTGTTAAGAAAAGTGTTCTATAAATGTTGTTGTAATAAAGGGTTGTTTTAGATGTAGGGCAGGTTCGTGGGTAAGACCAGACCAGGATGAGGTATCGGTTAGGATACAGGAAGAATGAGGAGAGACGGATCTTCTGTTACCGGCTTGCCACCCAGTAGCTTTAATGATGTCTGAGTAATCAGTTTCTGGAATAACAAACAACGTAATCAATTACTGCTATTCTAACAGGAGAGAATGTAACTAAGTTGTCTCTAAATAGCATACATGTTTGGGTTCTACAATCTCCATAGAGTACCCGTTTAACCGCATATACAGGTATACATAAATACACACACACACACACGCGCGCGCGCTTACCTATGTATCAATAAGAGGACGTATCGGCCAATAGCTTACGTAACATGCCCCGAACGTAGTTTAACACAAACAACTGAATTAACACCATAATCACAATAATATTCATGCATGCCCCATCCCATGGAGACACAATTCCTCCCTGCCGGTCGGTAATGTCCCAGCGCATGTGCTGAACATGGATTAACAGAAGTCAGTCTGAACATTGCGCTGAACCCGGAAATGGGTCGCGCTGCGTGCGCTGAATAGAGTTATGAGTAGAACTTGATAACTCAAAGGACACTTACTTCTTGTCATTCACTTAGCTCTCAGAACATCCAGAAGGGGGGAATCACGCAGTCTATATGGCTCGGGCGATCGCACAGGGTTCGGTGTGGTGTGGTCGCCATTACACCCTCTCACAGTTCTCTCTCTCTCACCTGATACGCTAAGGACGATCATGCAACATCGGACAGGCTAGCTGCAAGATTTAAAGGGCCTGTACAGTTTCGGACCAGACCTTTCATACAGTTGTGTTGTTGTGTGTCAGAGTGAGCACATTTACAGCTGTTCAGTGTTTTGCATAAATCCACTGAAAGAGAGCGTTCATTTAAAGGCACTCATTGTTACTTAAACAGCTCAGAGGTTGTTGTTGAGTTGCTGTTTATTCTCACACGACACATACACATACACACACACACACACACGCACACACACACACACACACACTCACACATACACACACACACACACAGTGTAATTACAGTAAACTGAAGAGCTGCATACTTGAAAATTTCAGACAGCAGTGAGTTCATATCAGCTGTAAATATTTCTGCAATCACCACAATTTTTGTCTCCACTGATAAAAAACACACCTCTCAAATATAATCGCTGGACTGTGTTTAGAGCTGGTAACCAACAGAGGGCGCAAATTAGTCATAGTCCAAATGATTCATCTGGTTGGCTGGGTGTTAAATATTTCCCAGAGCTGTGATGATGAAGGTTAAAGACTTTGACTTCAGAGGTTGTCATTTACCACAGCGTGTTGCAGAAGCTAAATAATCCCCGTCTGTTGTTTGTAGCTCTTCACAACAGTTTCATTCATCCAGAGAAAGAATCAACCCCTCTGTGACAGTAAAAGGTGGTCATGAGTATAAAATGAAGGTGTGTGTATCAGAGGAGGGAAAACGTGTTTTTAGAACCAGAGTAATGTGGTGATATTTTTGTTTCATGTGGTTTATGTATTTATGAATAAAAACACTTTATTTATGTCAGTTTTATATGACAAATATTTTGGACTGTGTGAGTTTTTTCTGTTATTATGGACTTGTTATAGTGGTGTAATACCCAGAATGGCCTGTCAGAGGCAGTGGGGCGATCATACCTGGAGCCCTTTTATTTACAGACTCTCTTCATTCAGCTTAAACAACAAAAAGTGTGTGTGCTGGGTGTGTGGGGCCCTTTGTAATGCTGGTGGCCCTTTTCCTGCATCTGGAGGTGTAAATGTCTGTGGTGGTGGAGAAGCTGACTCCAACAGTCCAACAGTGCAGACTTCACCACTCTCTGCAGAGCTTTCCTCTTTGCTGCAGAGCAGCTTCAATGCCACACAGTGATGCAGGAGTACAGGACGCTCTCCACCACACATCTGTAGAATGAGGAGAGGACTGAACTTCCAAGTCCAGCACGCCTCAGCCTCTTGAGGAAGTAGAGAAGTTGGTGTGCCTTCCTGACCAGACTGGAAGTCTTGTTGCCCCAGGTGAGGTTGTTACTTAGGTTTACGCCCAACTATTTGAAGCTGGAGACCACTTTCCATCATTTCTGTGGGATATTGTGTGTCCTGTTGTATCACCTTTCTAATTTTCCTAGGTTTTCATCCATGGATTACAGCTGACATGTTTCCTTTATTTTCTGTCTCTTTTTAGGAGAGTTGGGGTGAAGATGGGTCTGCAGGGGAAGGTCAGCCCCTTGCAGGCCAAAGAAGTGAGACAGTTAAAAAAATTAAAAATGCAATTTATGTACACATCTGTAAGCAAATAAGAGTTTTCATGGAATAAGTTAATAAACTTCCATCCATCCATCCATCCATCCATCCATCCATCCATCCATCCATCCATCCATCCATCCATCTTCTTCTGGGGCAGCAGCCTAAGCAGAGAACTCTAGACTTCCCTCTCCTCAGTTGTTGGGAATTATTTTTATTACTTTGATATTTCTCATTTATATTTAAGGCCTTGGTGGGATTCAGGTACATCTTTGGTTCACATGACATTGCCACCTCGTGGTGTATTTTAGGTAACTTTATGACAGTGGGCCTCCCAAAAGTTGAGCTCTGCAGATCTGCCAGAGCTGTTGTAAACTACTGGGTACTCTGGGGACGTGTGTTTCTTTCCTGGGAAGAAAGTTAGTAAAATGTGATTGGCTGGGGTTCAAATTTCGGGGAGGGGGTGACAATTTATGAAAATTGAGAGGGATGAAAGGAGAGTGGGCAGTTACCATCTTCAGGTTATAAAATGATGCTCTTTGTCTCTCTCTCTTGCTCTGCTCTTCTTCTCTTCCTGTCTCTGCATCTTTCTCGGTTTCTCTCTTCCCTTTTCTCTTCTTCTTTCTCCTCTCCTCTTTGTGTGTGTGAGTATTCTTGTCTTATATTCTGTTACTGTCTGTGTTTTGTGTAACCAATATGTCTAATAAACAGCCTGCATTGGAGCCTGCTCATCCCTGTGATTTTTCTTTTGGAAACTTTAGTTTTAATTGAGTCTTATACAGGATTGAATCTACTTCATTTCGGCCATAAAGGAACAAATCACGATCCAACACAGCCACCTCCTCCAGTTTATCTGGGTGACCCCAAGGCGTCCCCAGAGAGATATAATCTCTTCAGTATGTCCTGGGTCTGCCCTGGGGCCTCCTCCCAGTAGGACATGCCCAGAACACCTCACTCAGGAGGTGTCCAGGAGGCATCCTAGTCAGATGACTGAACCACCTGACCTGGCTCCTTTTGATGTGTAGGAGTAGTAGCTCTACTCTGAGCCCCTCCTGAATGGCTGCAGTCCTCAACCAATCTCTAAGGGAGGGGCCAACCACCCTTCAGACAAAGCTAATTTCCACCGCTTGTATCTGCGGTCACGTCGTTCAGCTACTACCCGTAGCTCGTGACCATAGGTGAGGGTAGGGACGTAGATCAGTCAGTAAATTGAAAGCTGTGTTTTTATGCTCAGCACTCACTTCACCAGGACAGATCAGTGCAGTGCAGACACTGAACTGATCCAGCTGAAATTCTCCCGCTCCTCATTTACTCGTGAACAAGACCCAGAGATACTTAAACTTAGGGCAGCAACTCATCCCTGACCTAGAGTGGGCACTCCATCCTTTTCCAGCTGAAGACCATGGCCTCAGACTGGAGGTGCTCATTCTCATTCCTGCTGTGTCACACTCGGCTGTGAACTGCTCCAGTTCAAGCTGGAGGTCACCACCTAATGAAGCCAACAGGACCACATCATCTGCAAAAAGCAGAGATGAGATTCTGAGGCCAACAAGCTGGAAGCCTTCTGTCACTTAACTACGCCTAGAAATTCTGTCCATAAAAATTACAGAATCGGTGACACAGGGCAGCCCTGGCACAGTCCAGCACCCATTGGAAACTGTCGGCAATGTGGACCAAGCCACCAGGGGACACAGCCGAATGCTTTCTCCAAGTCCACCAAATGCACGTAAACTGGTTGGCCAAGCTTCCACACACACTCAAATATCTTTGAGAGGATTCAAAGCTGGTCCAGGGTCCAACAACCAGGTCAAAAACTGCATTGTTTCTCCTCAATCTGATGGTCCATTAACGGACCACCTCTACTTTCCAGCACCCTGGCATAGACTTTCCTGGGAAGGCTGAAGAGTGTGATCCCCTGGTAGTTTGAGCACACCCTCCAGTCCCCATTCTTAAAGGGGACAAATCATGAGGATGAACTTCTGGAGCACAAGACTAGATTGTTGTCATGGCCTGGGCAGGCTCAGGGCTTTTGTTTCTTTTCCTTCTCCTCTCACCAGTTTTTTTTTTCAGTTCTTTTTCTCTATACAGGTGGGCAGATGAGTCCCTGGGTCCACGCCTGGGTGTGGCTGTCTCTCTAATTGCCTTCCATACCTGTTCGTAATCTCCTCCTCATCATCATCCAGGTTATTCAGTGGCTGGAAGGACTGCAGATCTCCACCAGATCGTTACACCTCCCATGGTGGTAATTAGACTCTCCATGTTTGCATCTCAGTTCTCTGCATTTGTTAATTTCATCTCTCTGTCTGCCTTCTAGTCGCCTGCTCTGAGCTCACTCTGTGAACCTGATTTCTGATTTACCTGCATTCCCAAAAGGTGCCACTCAAGCCTCCTGTCACACTCACATACCTGCCACTCCCCACTCATTTCCCCCTGCTGGATACCTGCCTCTCGACCCAGAACCTATCCAACGATTCACGTCCGGCTAATCCAAAAATCTCCACTGTACCAATAACCAGTTTCCTCTTCTGTGCCACCCTCCAGTCCCGAGAACTCTTCATTAACTTCCTCAATAAACCTTTAAAAACTGCTGTCAGTGAGCTCAGTGTGTCTTTGTGCTAATATGACAACTGTTTTTGACCTGTTTGTCCATTGATTAAATCTCTTAAAAGACTTTGCAAATGAATAAACCTGTATACGTTTTATTAATGTAAAACTTTTAACACACTTACAAAATAAAAAAATAATAGAAATCAGACCTGCACAGGTACACAGTGATAGGTTTTCATTAAGCAGTAATGTGAAGCAATATAGAAGATCAAACTGCAAACTTGAAAATACAGAGTAATATCTTTGTTCTTCTGAGCAGCCTGCACTGCCTACATGTGTGTTAAAGACTGTTGCTGGTTACTCTCTATTCTCCCTCAGGTTTATTTTTATCTTCTAAAAAAACTCTGATTTCTGTCTGAGCCACCAAGCAAAGAGGAAATGCAGCCTGTGGTTTCAGCCAAAAGTCTTCCTTTGGCAGATGTCTTGTTTTATGTCATCAGCACAGAGCAGAGTTAACAAGGAACACAGACAAAGAGCACAGTGGGAATTTCACTTTGCTCTCTGTTTGCATGGCACGTTTTTATGTTATCTGTCTGTACTGGAATAATAGTAATAATTATCACTGCTACATTTAAGTATGCATGACCCTGTATGAAAACAGGTTAAAAATAGAGTCATTGTGGTGATGACACATGCTGGACTACAGTAAAAAAAACTATGAGCATCCAGAGAAACTGTGAAAGTTGTTTTCTCACGCTCAGAAACAGCTGCGTTTAAAAGACTGTGCATGAAAATGCTGTTAATGTTCCTACACACACACACACACACACACACACACACACACACACACACACACACACACACACACACACACACAGACAGACAGACAGACAGACAGATATGTGCATTACTCACAGCCTTGGCTAACCAATTGAAGAGGTATTCCGGAGAGATAGAAGCCAGAAGAATAAACCAGATGTTCTCCACTGAACCACTTCAGGTGTACTCGTGTAATCTAAGTGGCAGAAACAACACCCCACCAATGCCCCACCAACGCTGCAGACGGAGTAATCCCGGCAGAGCATATAGGAGAAGAATGCAAAACACAACACCATTGCTCAGTGGTTAGTGGATCCAAGAACAGACCACAGCAACCTCCCTGAACAGGATCCAGTAAGTATGACAGTGGCAGACATCCAAAAAAGTGTCTTACATATGAAGAATCAGACAGCACCAGGCCCTGACATGATTCACACCTAATGGCAAAAGAAGCCGACTGCAGAAATGAAGCACGTGCTAAAAGCTAAGACACACCTGGAATGGCTGACTGAAGGCGGACTGTCCTGATCCCCAAGGATCTGCAGAAGGGACCGGTCCCATCCAACTACCATCAACTTTAAACCAATTTCACAATTGACCATCAAGTGTGGGATTTACCAAGGAGATGCTCCTTACCCACTGCTGTTTTGCATAGACCTGAACCTCCTAGGCTAGATCATCAACAACTGGTTACGGATACCAGCTATTGAACGGAGCAAACATCAGCCACCTCCTCTACATGGATGACATCAAGCTGTACGCCAGGAGTAAACAAGACATTGATTCACTGATCCACACCACTAGGATCGAACATCATTCAGACTGGAAAAGTGAAGTCAGATGTTAACAAAGAGAAGGAAGGTAGTCAGAACCGAGGGGATTGTACTACCAGAAGGCAACATTGCAGACATTGAGGACAGCTAAAAGTGCCTTGGAATCCCGGCTAATGGGAACAATGAAGAGGCTGCTAGGAAAACTGCAACCGCCAAGTACATGCAGAGAGTAAGGCAAGTCCCGAAGAGTCAACTGAATGGGAAGAACAAGATCTGGGCAATCAACACCTACACCTTGCCAGTTGTCAGATACTCTGCTGGGATAATAAACTGGCCAAAGGAGGAAATAGAAGCCACTGACATCAAGACAAGAAAGCTCCTTACCATCCATGGAGGGTTTCAGTTCTTAGGTGACACAAAATTACAGTATACAACAAAAAAGCAGTTAATTAAAATTATGGTGATACGTTGCATTAGTGTCAATGTGCAGTTTCAGGTGCAATTGCTTTGGTTGCCAGCAGATTGTGACTGTTGCCTGTAGTTTTTCATGTTTGTCTGCACATAACAATTAGTACCAAGGAGAAAGATAAAAGTTAGACCTTTTGAAAACTTGATTGCAGGGCTGAGAACTTTTACTTTGAAGGAGGACCTTCTCCACTTCCTGTTTGCGTCCACGTTTTCAAGTTTTAATACAGCTCAGTGAGCAGTGTTTGTAGACAAGTCAATCACTATATAAACTACTGGCAAGTGCAGCAATATGCTAGCAACTGTGATATATTCTAGTGAGCACTTGGTGCTCGATTATGTTGGACTGTCAAGATCACTATGTTCTGATATTGATTACTAATGTTGAGATACCAAGTATAAGAGTTGTACTACATCCTCGCCTCTGTGAATGATTGTTAAGGTTATACACGACCCTCACCAAGTACATAGTGAGTACAAAGACTACAAAGGCAACCAAAGCAATCACAAGGAGGTTTTTGCCAACCAGTTGGGCAACACAAGTTTTTTCTAGCAGGGGGTGGTTTCCAGGGGGTCCCTGACAGGTCTGTAGGCCTGTGTGACTGCAACATTAGCAATCATTTTCCCAGCAACCTCCATCAATCACTCTTTTCCTGATGACCAGTGGTTGCCAGATGGTTGCAGACCAGTCTCTAGCCCCAGATACACAGTCTCCTTGATCCTACATTGTCACCATGAATGCCACACACCCAAAATGGAGGACAAGTTAACACTATAACGCCGCCAATCGCCACTGAAGCACCCGTTACGTGCCCTTACCTGCAGTGAACAGCTGTTTAAGGCTGAGTGTATCATCACTTAGCCAGCTGACCAAAGGAACTTTGAATTACAGTAATTCTGTGACCGTTTGACCTATCAGAAAAATACAAACAGTTTCTGAAAGCTGAGAAAATGCACTTCACACACAATCTGGAATCATCATGGTAATTGCCGCCGGAAGTCCTTGAACAGCAGCAATTTTTAAGTACGTTGTGTCACAGTTGAGACTTTCTGCGTTATAGGGTTAATATCATGTTGTTAGTGGTCACATGTCTGCAACACCTCAATACAATCAGGCTTCAACTAGAGGAGTCAGCCCCTTCTGGCCATTATGAACAATGCAGGCTTGAATAAAACATCAATATTAATCCATTTGAGCTGTGAGGATTGTCAACATCATGTAAAAATGTTGTTCTGTTGTGTTACATTTGTGTAAAGAGATCATCAAAGTACATCATTGTACATCCATTTAAAATCCAGCAAGTTATTTTCTTATTTCGACCTGCTGATGAATCGACTCACATACTTGTCTTCAGCTCAAACACCATGACAAGAAGGGTCGCTTTAAAAAAAAGATGCATGTGTAATGGAAAATACTGTGTGAATATTTCTGTGTGGTGTAACTGTGGTGACCACTTAGCTGCAGGCTTATCTGTACCATCTCTGCACTTTAAAAATAACAACAATGACCTCATTGTTTCTTCATCAGCCTGCAGAACTAAAATGAGGAAGAACAACTGAAGCTAAATGTGTGCTGCCTTCCAGGTAACATGTTTCAGCCCTGATAGCTGACAGCAGAGAGAGCTCAGCTTGTTGTTCTCACACTGCTGCAGACATGAAAAATACCATTAATGTCTTCATGGAATCCAGTCACTTTATTAAATAACGTCTGCTCACATCAACTGTGCTTTAATTACCAAATTAGCCATTTATACTTATTCAACTAAAAAAAACCCACTTCTACAAACACATTAGCTTCTTCCTATCAAACCTCTTTATTATAAAGAGATATAAAACTGGTTCCACATAAATTCTGTTATCTGGCCTCTGTTTTTGAGCTCCTACAACCAGTTTACTAAATTATTATTATTTTTTTATTTTAAATAAACAATTACAAACTATAATTGAAAATAATGAATGCATCTCGTAATCTTTTAGAGATAATTCAGTCATATTGTAGATACACACCACAGTTTTTCTGATGTATTCTGTATACTTACAGAATACATACAGTATTCTGTATACTATCTACTTCACACACTGCATGGTTAAAATCAGGAAGTAGCCGGATTCCAGCTGATCTTGTTGGTCCCAATTTAAAGTTGGCGCCTCCAGTCTGGAACCAATGACCATCTGTCACTGTGAGCTTACACACTCAAAAACACAGAAGACAATGAACAGCACTGGGAGGAACAAACACAACACACAATAAAACATGACCTGGGTCATAATAGGGGTCATGTAGACAGACCCAAACTGCATGAAATGTTGGGCACGTCTGGACCCTGCACTGTGGGACTCACATGGAGTGGGCTGCCCACACTAAGCATGAGGGAAGTGGGTGCAGCTGGAAAACACAGGTGAACAAAATAACACTAATGACACAGGGGAAGCAAAATAGAACACAACACACAGGGAAAAGAATATCAAAATAAAACAGGAAGTAAGAAAGAAACAGAGACACGGACTAGACACTACACACTGGAAACACTGGAGAACTAGAAATCAAAACAGGTCTGCATCCTGACTCCATGTGGAAAATAATTTCCACAGACTGAAAAATCTGATTGTTGATCAGAAAGACAGAAAATGAAGCTATCACTGAGGGTGGGGGTTCTTGGATGGTTCACACAGTGTAAAGGACATTGCATCACATCAACCACACAACTAAAATTTGCTGAAGAAGATAAGAGGAAGCTTGATGAATACTGGGAGCTCACTTTGGTCACTGAGAACAAATAAATGTGTTCCAATGGAGTCCAGAACAGGACTGTGAGTGCAGAGTCCTGGAGGTCCTGGAGGTGTGATGACAAAGAGCTGAGAGAAATATGTTAGAGAGATGACATTTATAGATGGCACCATGAATAATGATCAATTTACCAAAACACTGGCTGAGAAGATGACTTTCAGTCAGCAGAAACCTGCAGAAGAAGAAAATTTACAATCACGACCCACAGGACACGACAAAAAAGACTAAAACTATGAGCTGCAAAGTCTGTCACCTGACTTGAAGCAACACAACACATTTGTACATTTTAGAGAAAAGTAACAGCAAAACACAAGAAACACACTGGTGTGTTTGAGGGTGGACAGGAAATGTGAACACGTCACCAACTGCTGCGGTCAAAGCTACAGGAGCTGTTTGAGGTTGGTGTGAAAGGAAGGAAGCACAGAGAGGTGATAGAAGAAGAAGTCAGAGTCAAACTCTGGTCTCATCCATACTCAGTGCAGCTTCTCTTTCTTCTGCATTTATTATTCACACAGTGAAACACTTTGAGCTCAGCTGTGGGTCAGAGTGCAGCAGGGCTGGACGTGAGGATGAAGCACATTTTACTCTGCATGACGGGGTTATTCTGTAAGTCCACTTCTGACTCTCTTTGTTTCAGCAGCACCGATTAACAGCATTTTCCCTCCACTGTGAGAATTACAGTGTATCACTGCTTTAACCTGCTTCTCTGAGAACTTCAAGCATACTTGTGATTCTCAGCACTGATGAAACTAAATGTTGGCTGGTGCTTTGGCTCAGTTCAAACTGGAACATTGAGTTAGATACGCTGCTGCTTTCTGCACCAGTTACAGTCACTGCACACTGTATTAATGTTGTTGAACTTATTGTGTTCATTGCTCTGAAAATGGACTTTGATATTTGAAATATTTATTGTGAAGGTTTTTTTCCTGTGAGCCTGTCTAACAACTAATGTTCCAGGAACACAGAAATGTGGTGCTGAGATGTTACTGTGTGAAAACTGACCTTAAAAAGCTTCAGTTAGATTCATGTTGATTTGAATTTTGTAAGTTGTTTAATATCTGATGAGGTTTCTTCATTATTTCAGTGCTCAGTACACTCATCTATGGAAATGCTGAAGGTGAGAAATATTTTTCTTCCTGTTTATATAATGTGTGCAGCAACCAGAGGTCAGTCAGTCACAGTCCTGCCTGAAGATTTTAATAATGAGTCCTATTATGAATTCTCACACTTACAGTTCATTAAAGTGTTGAGGTGTCTATCTACCTCTGTATGAATGTGAAGGCGCCTCTAAGAGCCGTGAAAGTCTTCACACACACATGGGTAACAAATGAAAATAACTATATCATGTATCATATACACAGCTTCACTGCAGCGTGACAAGTGTGGGGACTAAACTGAAAGAATGGACACAGTTCTCCAGAAATATTCCCCCATTTGATGTTTTGATGATAACAGTTGAAATTAGAAGCTGTTTAATATGAAACTCCAAACTTCACTGACTTTCAGCTGTGTTGGATATTTTTACTGGAAATCTGTTCACTGTAATTTACATCAAATACTTTGAGTTTATTATTCAGTATTTCTAACGTCATCATTTATCTAAGTGTTTCTGCAGAGTTACTAATTTCTGTGTTGGTAGCTACATTTCATAAGTCTCATAAGGTTCAAAGTCTTTTATTGAAAATTACACATTGGCAGTGTTGGCCCTCCTTTTCAAGACCTCTGCACTTCTTCCCTGCATGCTGTCAATCAAGCTCTGGGCCAAATCCTGACTGACAGCAATGTAATCACTTTTTTTTTTGTTTTTTTGTTATTTTTTAACTTTTATTAAATAAATTTCAAAAACAAAACAGTAACAGTATAAAAACAACTTTAGAATATTAACTCTTGTGGAGGATAACAAGCTAGGAGGTATGCAATAATAAGCAAATGAATAATAAAACTGAGGAAAAGGACCATACAAATACAGACTTAACCCTTATGCCCTCCTCTGATTTTGCACCCTCTGGACACCTTTGCGGCAAAAATGTACACGCACCTTAAAACTGCTATAAAATCATCATACATCAATATTTTTTTTCCTTTTTTTTCATAAATCACTTAATCAACTTCAGTCCTCCTCAAAAATAGCAAACAATCAATCTTTTTTCAGGATTTTAACCCTTTAAATGCCAGTTTTATTATGTCAATGACTGCATTTTATTTTTATGCAAAAAAACCCACAAAAAATATTTTTTTTCATATAACAAATAATAAATGGATCGTGCATTGGTGGTGATTAGAGCCTTGGATATGTCAAAGACTAGGAACAAAATTATTTTGATTGCATTCTTATTTTTTTATGTAGTGCCAGATTTCAAATTTTGCACCCTCTGGACACCTTCATGGCCAAAAATGCCTCATTGACTTCCATAGAAACCACAGTTTTTGATCTCACTGCAGTATAAAATCATGCATTCTGTAATGTTAGCATTTCATTTTGAAGAAAAGTAGTGATATTTGACATTTTGACTGTATTCCATTAGATTCAGTCATTTTCCCATTTTAGGCTGATGAATGAAATTTTTGTATTTTTGCCTGTCATATTATGGAGCCATGTGAATACCAAGGGACCCCTAAGTGTGTTGTGTGTGTGTGCGCGGCGCGCGCCGTGCATGTGCATGTGCAGGAGAGAATGAGTGTGTGAGTCTGTAAGCACACACAAAAATGCCCTTGGAGGGCATAAGGGTTAAAACAGAAAATTTATTATCTATCTGTTGCTATGATAGCAACGTAATCACGAAGCTGCAGGGACGTATTAAGATGCTTCCTTATGTGCAGACAAAGCCGACTCACACAGCCAACCTTTCATCCCGGAGTCCTGCTCAGACTTTACTTTACTTGTCATGAACTTGACAGATTTCCTCAGGTAGCTCATTGCACCTGTATGATGAGGCACGTCACCAAATTCTGAAGCTATTTCCTTCAAAACTGCGGTGATTTAAACCTTTGCCTCTTAAAAAGTTCACAGTCTGTGTTTTGGTGCTTATGACACGTTCTGTCTTCAGGACTTTGCTGTGCAGCGTTTTTTCCCGCACATCGCAGGCGGAGAAAAGATCAGCTCCTTTCCTTGCCTGTCCGGAAAATCCCTGTTTTCCACTTTTCATTTGGTCATTTTTGGAGGTCAGACTAGCTCAAATTTATTGTAAAAAGTGCTAACCAATGATCACCGATCAATGTGTCATTGGGAACACAGAAAAAAGGTGAGCGCACAGGTCTGTTACAGTGCATTATGGGATTTGTAGTATCAGTGGTGGGGGCGCTATTTACCCGTGGGCTATTAATAATAGCTATATAAATCATCCGCGGGCCTTATAAAACGTAGAACAGAGCACAATTAGAAAAACCACAATGGTTTATCATCTGCTGCACCTGTGAAAAAAAAGAAAAACATGAAGAAGAAACAAAATACAAAACCCCTCAACGTTCAAATAAAACTGAGGGACAGACAGCAGTGAAGAGCTGAATTGGGCCACCTCATCTTGATGTTTGTTCCTTGAGCTTTTGCCAAGTTGTTGAAGGATGTTTTTGTGTTGTTCTTTATTCATGGCTGTGTTCTCAGGCTAAATTGTGAGTGGTCTCAGGATGCTTTACTGTTAGCATGACACCAGCCTGATGGTAGCACTCACCTTTCTTCTCTAAACAGTCATTTTTCCAGATGCCCCAAACAATCAGAAAGGGTCTTCATCAGAGAAAATGACCTTACCTCAGTCCTCTACAGTCCAGTCAGTCTGTCCTTGATGAGAGAAGCAGCGTCTTTGCTGCCTTTTTGACACTCAGATCATCCTCCAAAAGTCGTTGCAAACAAGAAAGTTTTCTCTCTTTTTCCATTCCAGGGTGTGACGCAGTGATTCACTGTCAGCTCACCTGTGCAGGTCCCTTCTTGGTGAGGCTAGCTTAAATTGTTGCTGTAAAAAGTGCCTGACCAATGTTTTTATCTGCTGACCACTGCTTTAATGTGTCATTGGTAACCCCCAAAAACAGGTTAATGCACAGATGCACAAATGATCGTGGGCCTTGAGTTTGACTAATGTGTTTCTACAGCATTGAAACTATTGAACCTTTTTCCTGTAACCACCATTAAACCTTTACTGGGAAACAGCTGGAGGTCCTTCATCAACCACCTGATCAGCAAGTGAAGAAAAGAGAAATTTGTAGCTGCTCCATCCTCCCTGTTTGTTTCACACAGAGAAAAATCTGCAGTACAGAAGTTAAAATATGCAGATGAACTGTTAATATGAAAAAAGTAATTCTTATCTGATTAATCGATTGGTCAGTGGAATAATTGATAGAATACTTCATCATCCATTCTCTTCTGCTTATCCTGTTCAGGGTCACAGTGGGGCTGGAGTCTATCCCAGCTGTCCATAGGGTGGGAGGCAGAGTCCACCCTGTACAGGTCGCAGCCTGTCGCAGAGCTAACACAGAGAGACAGACAAACATTCACACTCAACATTCACACCTATCAGCCAATTTAGAATCACATATTAACCTAAACTGCATATTTTTGGACTTGTGGGAGGAAACTTGGAGTAAACCCACACAAACACGGGGAGAACATGCAACTCCACAAAGAAAGACCCAGGCCAACCCAGACCTTCTAGCTGTGATTCAACAGCCTAACACCATGACACCATGCTGCCTTTAAGACCTTGTTTTCAATGTTTAATGTTTCAGACAACATGGATATTTCCCTAACTTACTGTAGTTGCTGCTGAGGCTGTCAACCACTAGATGGGCGCATAGTCAAAACCCAAGAAATCCTAATAAACGTGGCAGGGCTGACCTCTTCTGACATAAAGGAGAATGTAACAGTTCAACATCCCAACTTGCATCACCACAAATTATGTTATAGAACAGCAGGAGTCGACTCAAAGTGCTTTGAGTTGAGGCAAATAGATTAAATGTCCACAAAATGCACAACACAACAATATAATATTAAACATGAAACCCACATAACATGACACATAAATAGAACAAACAACAGGAACATTTAGAAAAAATCAAATGTATAAAATCATTATATCTGATGGTATTTAAAACCTTTTGGTCATTCATAGTGTTCTTGTTGTTCTTTCTTGAACATTAACAGTGTCAAACAAAGCTGTTGTGACTCTGCATCCAAACTGGCCGAGATATACAGAGGAGAGACTATCACTGTCAGATGTGAGATCCTGGAGGGAGACACTGAGTGGGATTATGAATGGAAAGAAATGGCAACCTAACACGTAAAATCAAATGAATTACAGATTAGACCTGCTTACAACAATCAACAGTGGAAACTACCGCTGTAAACATAAAACAACAGAGTGGAGTGATTCAGTCACACTGACAGTTTCTGACAGTAAGTAGAGTCAAAGCTCCTTTAACCTGAGAATATAAACAGGCTGTAAAAAATGTGTTTTTGTTAGTACATGTTAGATTAGGGAGATTTAGATGTTTAGATCATTTCAGTCTTACATGTTTTTATAAGTATTTGGAACACATTAGGCAGAACTTTCTGAGAAAACTGTTTTCCCACTAGAACCCCGTCCTGTCCTCACTGTGTCTCCATCATGCTGAGTCCTGGAGCCTCAGTAACTCTGAACTGTGAGGTTGACATCCGTCTGCAGGATGGAGCTTCTACTGGTATAAAGCTGTTCCTGATCTATCAGAGAAATCCTACAGTTATGAGCTGCTACCTGATGGCAGTGGGACTGCACAGGACTCCTACATCATTGATGGACAGACACACACAGCAGGATATGTGTGTAGAGCTGGAAGAGGAGACCCAGAGTATCACACTGATCACAGTGAACAAAGTTTGTCTGGTCTGCAGGTCAGTTTGTTTCTATCCTTTCAATAAGCTGATGTTATGTCAACATTTTAAATATAATTTTCACGATGATAAAATGTCTGTACACAACTTTTCTTTTCTGAATTTTTTATTTCTTTTTATATATATAAAATTTTTATGTTTTAACGTAAAAAAGTATATATATGGTATTTAATTGTTTTGTCACTGCAATGAGTACTTTTATTTTGGAGACTGAATCTCAGGTTACTGTTTGTAGTCATTATTTTTCTTACTGGACAAACTGGATTTGCATCAAAGAAACACTTTGTTTAGTGGTTACAGTTAATAAGGAGTCAGCAGGCAGGTTAACAGCTCTGACAAAAGTAGAAAGAAGATTTATTCTCATTTCACTAATAACACATTATATTATGTTTATTCAAAATGTGTTAAACAGTTAAACGTAGTTAAAGGGTATTTTGTTTTCAAGCAGGAAATAGTTTGTTGAAATATTAACTCTGATCTTCAGGAAGCAAATGAACATTTTCACTGTGATATTTTAATCCTAACATCTGTGAGCTTTGTCTCCTCCCTGCATGTTTCCAGATGTTCATTCAGCAGCGTCTCTCACAGTGAGTCCTGACAGAGTGCAACACTTCACCTCTGACTCTGTCTCACTGACCTGTGAGGGAAACTCTGCTGAGTGGAGAGTGAAAAGTTCACTGAGGACGGCCGACTGAACTCTGCCTGTAGGACAATGATTGGATCCACATGTTACATCAGTTTCTTGACAAAGCCAGATGCTGCAGTGTACTGGTGTGAGTCTGGATCAGGAGAGTTCAGCAGTGCAGTCAACATCACTTTACAGGGTATGTTATTATACATTTTCGTCTTACATTTGATGATTTAGAAACATGAGCATTAGTCCCAGCTTTGCTGTAAATGTGAAGGTATTCTAGAATTCTGAGACAAAAATGAAATTTCAACAATTTTAGTCATCTCACAAGCAGGATAACACTCTTGGTCGTTCATTTCATTTCACTCAGTCTTTTAAATTGATTTACCAAAACTTCTTGAGTGTAACAACAAATGCAGATTTTACATCGTTCAGAGCAGCAACTTTCTGTCATGCTCCTTCGGTCCTCCCCCCCTGACTCGTGTTTTTGTAAAGTTTTATGCATCTCTGATTTGTACTTTAGTTTATTTTCGAGCTTCCTCGTAGGTTATATTTCAGTTCTTGAGTTTTTGGTTTATTTCACCTCCCCTGTGTTCCCTGTTTCCTGTTGTCAAGTCTTAGTCTCTGTTGTGGGTATTTTTCTGTCTTCCTGCTTTATTTTTGGTACTCTGGGCGTGTCTCGATTCAGAGCTGCATCCTTCTAAAGCTGCAGCCTACGTAGACCAGGAAGGCAGGAAGTGAGGGGCAGTGAAATGGGATGGTCTATCTGTCATATCTGCATCACCAGCTCTTACCCTCAGCATAGCTCCTGTCAGCCTAGGCCAACTGTGACAGTGTGAAGCACAGCTGAAGGCGTTAAAATGGAGCCTGAACTTCTGCTCATTATTTTCTTTGGTTTATTTAATCGTTGAGGAACTGCAGCAGCTGTACTGTTGTACCGAACATCAAGGAATAACAATGAGTGAATGATTCACTTCCTGACAGTAAGACATTAAAGTTAATAAAACTATCCACTATGAAGCTTACCTTTAATCTCAGCCAAACCGATTTGCTGAGGAACAAATGAAACACTGAAATAAGCCAAACATCAACCGTTAGAGACGATCTGACTGAATTATATCTGTGCTTAACTTCCACTCAGTGGTGAAAGTTGTGAAAATGATTCAGGCGTTCTCTCCGGGTATGGTGAGCATCGACCGCCCGGTCAGCTGACAGCTGGCGAGGAAAACTGGCTGTTAGACCAGTGAGAACGAGCATCTCAGAAATCATTGGAGCATTTTTGCAATTATGATATCTTGATAAGTTGAGGTTTACACATCTACATTCTCACCTAAAACACTGTAAAAGTTTATTTTGTGTCACACAAACAGTCAGATTTCAAAATCTTCAAGTGCTGGCCTCCGCCATTCCTCCAACAGGATTCAGCCCACAGTGAATTATGGGATAGGGGAGACCACGAGCATTTGTGCCTTAATTGAGATTATCGGATTATCTATGACATAATCTTCCTTCAAATGCAGCCTTAGAAGGATGCAGCCCCTGAATTGGGAAGCCCCCTCTGCTGTCTTTCGCCCCTTGCATTTAGTTTTAACCCCAACCCCCCACCTCATGTGTCTATTTAAAGCAGGGGTGTCCAAAATATGGCCCGTGGGCCAAACCCGAGTTCGGATTTTATATGGCCTATGAGTCTTGTCCATACATGTGTTATTTTGGTCCCCTGGCCAAGCAATGAATACAACTCAGCGTGTAATTCCTCTTTTTAACTCATGGAGGCAGTCTCATATAACAGATGTCTGCCAACTGCTTCACCACCTTAAAAAGAAGAAGACTGGGTGGGGGTCATAGGTGCCACACAGTGTTACCAACTAGCGATGGGAATTCTGGCTCTTTTTGAGAGCTTTTGGCTCCCAAGTGGCTCCTCAGATTTTATTGTAAAAATATGTGTAAAATGAATTACTAATGTAAAAACAGACATAAGATGTTATCTTTATGTATATACTCAACATAGAATAGAGAGCTCCAAATGTAAATTATAAAAAACAAAAGATGGCACTCAGAAAAACCAAGGGCCTGTGAGGGGTTGATCCTGTTTCTCCGTCCTGATATGACCTGCCCTGTTTTGTTCCAATTGCACTGATGGATGAACAGTTTGCACATGCCTGTGCAGGTTGTTTGTGGAACCTGCTTGATAAAAATTTTTACCTTTGCACAGTCTACACTCTGTCACATTAAAATGTGTCCAAACTACGTTTTCTGTCAATCATTTTCCTCCCTGTAACTTCCTCTTACTCTTTCCGGTCTCTAAGCGAACTTTGCAGGAGCCTCTCCCTCTGTGTACTCACTGTGTGGTCAGTGTAGACACGCAGATGGTGCCACACATCTTAACGCTCCACCTGTCTTCAATTCAATTCAATTCAGTTCAGTTCAATTTTGTTTTCATAATGTATTGTGGGTAAAGACCCTACAATAATACAGAGAAAACCCAACAGTGTCATCAGATGACACCAGCACGTCTCTCGTGTCTCTTTATCGGTGACGGGTAAAAAAACTAATTTTTTAGTATTTGCCAAAAAAAAAAAAAAAGATTTGCTATTTAAACTGGTGTAAATTAATCTTTGGCCAATAATCTGTCAAACATTTTTCTCATGAATAATATCAGTTTATTTTGAGTGAGAAAGAACACTCCTGTCACAGGTAGAAGCTGCAATCACGTTTCAACAAAGTGACTTTTATATTTTCTTTATCAGGTATAAAACTCATTTTTTCAGAGAGATCTGCCCAAGAGTGCAGCAGAAAATATAACATCACAGCTCTATAAAGATAGTTGATGGAGCCGGTTGATTATAATGTAGATACAGTAACACAGTCATAAAGATACAAAACAGGTCATTTCTAATTTATTTATAAGGCCTTCATAAATTCTGTGGACTACAGTCTACTAACCAATATAATCAGAGACATTATACATCAAAAACACACAAAACGTTGGCAATCAGGTTTGTCGTTTTTTTCTGAAATCACTATTTGGGCACAACACCAGCAGCTGGATAAGATCAAGTTTCCAGAGATGAACATGTTGCATAGAAAATGTTCATCTTGTTTGGCTCCACATGTTTGTGAATGCAGATTTTTCTCTGTTCTGAACTCAAACAAGAACTGCTTGAGATCCAGACTGAGTGACTCCACCTAGTGACATTTTACACACATCTACCACTGCTCTGGAGTCAGACCTGCCCTGTGTACCTGGTGTCCTTCACACTTATTGTCAGTATCCAGGGTTATAAAGTTTTGGATTTACATATAGTTTAGTTTTAGTTAGTTTTTACTTTTTTTCTCTAATTCAGTTAGTTTTAATTAGTTTCAGAGTGGTTTTGCTCGTTTTTATTAGTTTTTATTTTGGTTTCATGCTTAGTTTCAGTTAGTTTCAGTATTAGTTTTAGTATTTTCATACCTGATCAAGGTGCAAGATTCAAGGCGCAAAAGTGACTATTGTGTAATGAAAACTTGACAAAAGATACAGTTTAAAGAAATATAGTCAACAACCAACTGTTCACAAGACATGCTAAATTTGTGTAATATTAAGGACACACATGAACATCAACAGGGAGAACAAAGAAAAACGGAACTCCCAACTCAATAATTCTACAATAAACTCCACAATAAACTTCAGCATCAGTGCAGCAGATTAACAACACCTACATGTGGTGTTAACAAAAACAAAACTCTTTGAAGGAGTCAAAGCTCAAATCCATCTGCATCCTGATGTTCTCACCACCTGAAGCTGCTTCTGTTTTGGAGCTAGCTTGGTTAGATGCTGCTAATTAAACTTGCAGGGTCTTTGCGGCCTCTGTACACAACCTACAGAAGCTGCCGACCTCATGTCCACATTTATGCTTGTGTAGCTGGATTGTGTGTTAATTACTCAAAGAACCTCCATACGGGACTCTGCCGCTTTCTCTGCAGACCGCAGCAATTACTTTGCGGACCAGCGCGGTGAGCGCACGCACATGCGCACTCACACAGTTGTCCTGTGGCGCTCCCAGCTTAACTCGGAGATCGGAAACCATGATGATTTTTACTGGAACTACTTATTTTATGAATTACTTATTTTATTTTTATTTTATTCGTCTTATTTATATGTGTGTGTATATATGGTTGCAGGTACAAAATACATTTCACTGTGCATTGTACTGTGTATAACGGTGCATGTGACGAATAAACACTATCTTGCTTATCTAACTAACGTTAGGAACAATCGGACCTGCATAAGCATCTGACTAGAGCGAAAATTCATTTGTGCGACTTTTACTGTAGATTTTAATCTAGTTCTAATTCTAAAAACAGTGTTACTCCAGACTGGTTCCAGAGTCCAGGTCGTGTGTTGGGGTGAGCCCAAGAACTCACCCATCACTGGGGGTGAGGCCACTGAGATAGTTGAGACAACTGGCAGGCCCAGAGACAGATGAGATTCACCCTGACATGGAGAGCTCGGGTGAAGCTTCTGGATTGGCAGACTGGGGTGGTGGTTCCCATCTTAAGGGGGAGGCTGTGCTCCAACTATAAGGAGGATCAAACTCCTCAGCTTCCTCATAGCTCATCATCATCATCATCATCATCATCACAGTTTCAAAAAGAACTCAGTCACATATTTTTCCTCATTGTGATGACGGTTTGGTTTAGGGAAGTTTTGTGTTCACTGTGATCTGAACTTAATTTTTCCATGTCACAGATCACAATTCAAAATAAATTCTATACAATTATTTAGTAAAAAAAAAGTCATTTGACACATACAGAAGTTTTTAAATAGTACACGATCAGATATTTGATCTTCATGATGAAAAGCATTTGTTTCAATCTGTTCTTATTATTGTGTGTCAGCTTTTTCTAAAAGTCTGCACCAGCTGATGTGACTGAAACCAATTGTGTTTGATTGTGTCACAGATGATCCTGATGCTCCTATCCTGGTGAGTCCTGTTCATCCTGTGACTGAAGGAGCTTCTGTTAGTCTGAGCTGCAGTTCGAGGACACAAAAAATACTTTCAATGTGTTTTTTCCTACCACAATGACAAACTTATTCAAAGTGATACCCGAGAGGAGCTGAAGATCTCTGCAGTGTCAAAGTCTGATGAAGGTTCTACAAGTGTGAATACTCAGGAAGAGAGTCACCACAGAGCTGGATGTTAGTTAAAGGTGAGCAGGATCAAAACAGTTTTAATTCTGATTTATTGTAGATGGATTATTAATGTTCTTGTTCCTTGTGTACTGTCTGATGTACTGCAGGTGTGTATGTTACAGACCTCTGGTGGGGTCTTTTTCACACAGAAAACAAATAAAGACGGGAGACATCAGCTGCGTTTGGTCTGCAGGCTCTTCCTCATCTGTTTATTTACAAAACATTAAATCATACTTCTTTTCATTCACAATATATTCTTCTAACATATTTCTTAACACAAACTACAATATTAAATCTTTTTGCCCTTGTATACAAATAAACAAAATGACTGCCCCATAATTCAGGGTCTCTTTCGTCTGCACAGCTACTTACAAGGAAATGCTACAGCTACCCTACTGCAAAAACTGGTGTAATAATATTAACACTCCATTAACCTGCTTATTATTACCTTTTTGCTAAGACTTCATTATAACTAAAAACATGAAAACCGATATTTCACAAAACACATCTATACAAAGATCTAGAAAGTAACAGAATTCAGAAATATTAATATTTCTCGTGTTTCTGACTCTTCAGGATTTGGAAATGTTTAACTTTCTTCTAGAGTCGTCTTCTCATTACTGATCGTTAACTCAGTCACACTTCAATTAATTATATCATTAGAAAAATATCCTTAATTATTTTTAAATACAGCAACGTAAACATAAAAGGTTCAAAATGCTGATTAATGAGTACTGTGTGTGACAGTTGTACAGTGTGTTGTATCTTCATCATCAAGGTTTTGTGATATTTCGTGCAGTTCTTTAAATTGTTCTGATTCATTTTCTTGTTCTGTTCTTGTTCTAAACTGAACTGCAGATAAACCAAAGGCTGAACTGAGAGCTGATAACACAGCTGTTCCAGCAGGGGGCAGCGTGACACTGAGCTGCTCTGTGGAGGGCTCTGCTGGCTGGAAGTTTGACTGGTTCAGACGTGATTCAGTCTCTTCTGAAGCTCAGCTCATGAGAGGAAATGAAGCAAACAGAGATATTAGAGTCTCACAAGGAGGTCTGTACCACTGCAGAGGAGGGAGAGGAGATCCAGCTTTCTTCTCTGAGGACAGTGATACAGTTATGATTAAGGAACAAGGTGAGTGTTAAGTTTTGTTGTAAAATAAAACACACGTTGATGATCAAACATCAAAGTAAGACTTGATAACTGTGAAGGTTTTTCCTTTGTGTGTGTTTTTTGTGTGTTTGTTGGGAACAGTTTTGTCTGCTGTGACTCTGCATCCCAGCTGGTCTCAGATATTCACTGGTGAGAAAATCAGCCTCAGATGTGAGATTGAAGGAGGTGAAGGAAAGGTGTGGAAATATGAATGGAGAGCACCCAACACAAACAGCCCTCCAACATCCAGTGAATACAGGATCAGCAGAGTTTCAGGGTCCCACAGAGGAGCCTACAGCTGTCGGGGTAGCAGTGACTATCTCTTTACAGGATGGAGTGATGCCTTCACTCTGACAGTTTCAGGTACGTTAGTCTTTGATTCATGCTGAACTTTAATGTTTTACTGTATGCATCTGTCTGAACAGGAAACAAGAAATATTTCTGCCTCCAACAATGATCCAGCTGTCTCCAGACAATCAATCAATCAATCAATCAATCAATCAATCAATCAATCAATCAATCAATCAATCAATCAATCAATCAATAAACTTTATTATCCAGAGGAGCAGTTTGTTTTGCAGCCAACAGCAAGAATGAATCAAACAATCAAACATACAACCAGGGACACAGAATCATCTAAAAGTTAACAGCAGTGGGAATAAATGAGAAACTCAATCTTTTTGTTCTGCACTGTGGCAGAGAGTACCTCCTTCCTGAACAAATACATATGCTGCTGAGCCTTTGCACAAATGGCATCTGTATTTGCATTAAATGACAGTTTGTTGTCCAGTATAGTGCCCAAATATTTGTATTTCTCCACTGCTTTTATTTCCTATCCATGAATATGAACAGCAGGTAAGGATGAAGTTTTCCGACTAAAGTCTGTGATCATTTCCTTTGTTTTTGATGCATTTATGTCCAGAAAGGAATTCCCACACCAAGTTACAAAGTCATCTACAACTGGGCCATGGTCAGGATCTGCATCATGGAGCAGAGAGATGATCACTGAGTCGTCTGTGTACTTAATTATATATCTGTTCTGTTGTGGCTCTGACACTCATTTGTGTAGAGAACAAATAAAAGTGGAGAGAGGACACGTCCCTGAGGGGAACCAGTGGAGGATAAAAGCAGATAAATGCTGCTGACTCGCACTCTCTGTGGTCTATCTGTTAAAACATCCATGAGCCAAGAAACCAGACCAGAATCAAGATTATATGTAAGACGTCTCACTAAAATATGGGGCTGAATGCGATTAAAAGCAGATGAAAAATCTATAAAACGCAAATGGGAAAAATTACGTGCCCCATCCAGATGCTCCAGAACTTTGTGGAGCAAAGTGCACACAGCATCCTCCACACCCCTCCCTGTTCTATTGGTGAATTGGAGGGGGTCTAATTTTGTCTGAGTGGCACAAAAAATTTCTCACAAGTTTCTCAAATATTTTCATTAAAAAAGATGTTAAAGCAACAGGATGATAATCATTTAAGGATTTAGATGCTTTAACTTTAGGCACCAGTACAATAATAGAGTCCTTCCAGATATGAGGAACTTTATGAAACTAAAGAGACTTTGAGAAAAGAAATGAAAAAATTCCAGCCAATTGCTCTGCACAGTTTTTAAGGAGACGTCCATTTATTTTATCTGGGCCTGGACTTTTCCACTCTTTTACCCCCTTAAATAATTTGAGCACTGATAATCTATCAATAATAATAACTGACTGTTTTGAGGAAACATCCCTGTACACAGCCAGTTCTTCATTAAAATTGTGAATGTTAAAACCATTGTAAAAAATTTTCAAATCATTTGCCAGCTCTAAATCAGACAGACCTCCAAAAGAAATGGGACACTGGGTTGCTCTCCCATAATAAACTTAACACCCTCCCAAGCAGGGCGTGAGCGTCCAGTATTCAGCAGTGACTGTACTTTATCTTTATATTTAATTTTGGCCAGCTTCAGTTCTTGTTTCACTTGCTTTTGCAACTCTCTGCTATGAAAAACATCACCACGGTTGAAAGCAATGTTCCTCTGATTAATGATACTTTTCCAAGCTTTGGATACTCACAGTTTGTTATTTGGAAAAAGGCAAATTTCCTTCTTTGGGATTATCAAGTCTTCACAAAAATTAATGTTTGCTGTGATGGTCTCTGTAATTTCAGGCAGATTAGGACAGCAGTTCTTCTCACTGTGCAAACAGAAAGGAGAGACAACCGTGTTGTGGTGGTCTTAAAATATGATCAGTTTAAAGGGGAAAGTACACAGATGACAGTTTGATAAGTGAATGATAATCAGGGAAATTTATAGTGTAGTTTTGTAGACAGTAAATGTTTAACATGTGATCAACGCTATAAAAAGTGACAATCTAATGAACTTTTTCCTGTAAACTCAACAGCAGGTAAACCCAGAGCCACACTGACACCACTAAGTTCAATCATACCAGCAGGGGGCAGCGTGACACTGAGCTGCTTTGTGGAGGGCTCTGCTGGCTGGAAGTTTGACTGGTTCAGACGTGATTCAGTCTCTTCTGAAGCTCAGCTCATGAGAGGAAATGAAGCAAACAGAGATATTAGAGTCTCACAGGGAGGTCTGTACCACTGCAGAGGAGGGAGAGGAGATCCAGCTTTCTTCTCTGAGGACAGTGATACAGTTATGATTAAGGAACAAGGTGAGTGTTAAGATTTGTTGTAAAATAAAACACATGTTGAAGACCAAACATTAAAGTAGCGCTTGTTAACTATGACCGTTTTCCCTTTGTGCATGTTTTTATCCACTCTGTGTTTTACAGGCTGTAAAAATGTGTTTTTGTTAGTACATGTTGAGATTTAGATATTTAGACTTTTAAATAGTCTCACTCTTGAAGTTCATAAAGAATAAAGATTGGGGCAAAATCTTTATTGAACAGATGGACCCCGTCCTGTCCTCACTGTGTCTCCATCATGGCTGAGTCCTGGAGCCTCAGTAACTCTGAACTGTGAGGTTGAACATCCGTCTGCAGGATGGAGCTTCTACTGGTATAAAGCTGTTCCTGATCTATCAGAGAAATCCTACAGTTATGAGCTGCTACCTGATGGCAGTGGGACTGCACAGGACTCCTACATCATTGATGGACAGACACACACAGCAGGATATGTGTGTAGAGCTGGAAGAGGAGACCCAGAGTATCACACTGATCACAGTGAACCAAAGTTTGTCTGGTCTGCAGGTCAGTGTGTCTGATAATAATCTCACTGTCAGTAATCAGGTCACATATCTTGGATGTCTTATTACAGATCACATGACATTTACAGAGTGAAGATTTCTGTGTGCAGAGCTGCTGTACACCTCTGTATTCTGCACACTGTGGACAAACTATACAAAAGCAAGTTTACAGAAACTTCAAGCAGCTTCTAATGAAGCCATGAGATTATTACTGAGGAGACCCAGAAGGTTCAGTGCAGTGAAATGTTTGCAGCTGCAGGAGTCACTGCATTTAAAGCTGTATTAACAAATCTACTTTATGAATTTATTTACAATTATTTTGGGTTTAACAAGTATAGATTTAATACCAACACTGAGGAGACATCAGTGCAGCTGTCTCTCTGTAGGAAAATTATCTCTCTGTTTTTTCCCCTTAAATTCTGGACTGTTGAGTCTGTAATGTGTAAAGACTGATTGAGTTTTCAAGCTAAAAATGATTGTTTGACAAAATTAACACTGATTGAAATATGAGCAGAAAAAGCTTCAAACAAATGAACATTTTCACTGTGATATTTTAATCCTAACATCTGTGAGCTTTGTCTCCTCCCTGCATGTTTCCAGATGTTCATTCAGCAGCGTCTCTCACAGTGAGTCCTGACAGAGTGCAACACTTCACCTCTGACTCTGTCTCACTGACCTGTGAGGGAAACTCTGCTGAGTGGAGAGTGAAGAAGTTCACTGAGGACGGCCGACTGAACTCTGACTGTAGGACAATGACTGGATCCACATGTAACATCAACACATCACAGTCAGATACTGCAGTGTACTGGTGTGAGTCTGGATCAGGAGAGTTCAGCAGTGCAGTCAACATCACTGTACAGAGTATGTTATTATACATTTTCTTCTTGTATTTCAGTGATTTAGAAACATGAGCTTTGCTGTGTGTGAAGTGGCAAAACAAACACAAATGACAATTAGTTTAATTTTATGCGTCTCACCAAAGCAGCATAATATTACTTGGTTGTTGGTCTCATTTCACTTGACATTTATAAAGCAGTTTATAAAAGTTTCTTTGGCAATAAACTGCTAAGAAGCTCAAGATGTGTCATCAGAGTGTATCATGTAAAAAGGTGCGGTTGTATCAAAGGTTCTGCTGTATGTGAGTTCTCCTCAGTGCAGAGCCAATCAGGGAGTTCAGAGCAGCAAACTTTCTTTATTTTACCTGCACTGTGCACAGCTCCATGAACTACTCTGCCCCACCTCTCCTCCTGCAGCTGTGCTCAAACCACACCTCACTGCTACAGCAGCCTCATATAAAAATGAATATGATAATTTAGTCCCATAATGAATCCTGGTGTCAGGTGTTCACCAGATAAGTGACACACATGCACACCTGACCACCCACCACCTTCTTCCATCGCTCTGTGGTCAGCATGGTCACTCTGACTGGTTTGCAGCTTTGCAGTCCCAAACACAGCAAACTGTGTATTCTGACTCCTTTCTATCAGAACCAGCATGAACTTATTCAGCATCAGATCACACGGGCCAGCCTTCACTCCCCACATGCATCAATGACCCTGTTGGTTCATCACTTTTGACAGATACTGCAGATCAGGAACAGCTGACAAGACCTGCAGTTTCAGAGATGCTCTGACCCATTTTCAGTTGCTGCCTAATACGTCCCACCCACTAACAGATGAAGAGATAATCAGTGTTATTCACTTCACCTGTCAGTGGTCATAATGTTATATCCTCATTAACTCAGTACTTTAACTTCTCACCTGTTGCTGCAACTCATCATCTTCACATTACATTGTAAATCTGAACTGTGCAGCACATTTACTGAGGAGGCTGTATAGCACTACTGTGACTCAATGAATGGAGCATTTGTTGTGCTTCAGTCTTGTTGCAGCAACAATAACCCAGACCTTAAGAGGAGAAGGTTTCATGTCACAGCTCAAAACAAGTACTATAGAAATTATTTGATAAAAATAAGACACATACAGAAGTTTTTAAATATTCAAGTTCAGATATTAGATCTTCATGATGAAAAGCATTTGTTCAATCTGTTCTTATTATTGTGTGTCAGCTTTTTCTAAAAGTCTGCACCAGCTGATCTGACTGAAACAACTGTGTTTGATTGTGTCACAGATGATCCTGATGCTCCTATCCTGGTGAGTCCTGTTCATCCTGTGACTGAAGGAGCTTCTGTTAGTCTGAGCTGCAGTTTGAGGACACAAAAAATACTTTCCAATGTGTTTTTCTATCACAATGACAAACTTATTCAAAATGATACCCGAGAGGAGCTGAAGATCTCTGCAGTGTCAAAGTCTGATGAAGGTTTCTACAAGTGTGAATACTCAGGAAGAGAGTCACCACAGAGCTGGATGTTAGTTAAAGGTGAGCAGGATCAAAGCAGGTTTTACTTTGATTTATTGTAGATTGATTATTCTTATTCATGTACCTCATTTATTTTGTGATGTACTGCAAACCGTGTGCTTGTTTTTCCAGATTTAGGATTTAATATTCAAAGTTTTTTTTTTTTTTAAATTAAAGCACTTTGTAAATTCAGTTCAGTTTATGTTTATTAATACTGAACATTTCTTATTTACAGCAGCTGAGAGCTCTTCATTTCCTGTTCTGATGATTGTTCGACTAACTTTTGGATTCATCATTATTTTCCTCCTGCTCTTGTTGTGTTGCTGCAGACGGTCCAAAGGTGGGACTTCATTAAACTCACAGATGGATCATAAGGTCCTGAAGTGGAAATGAGTTACAGCAGAATAAAACACACAATCGTGTGAAAGCAAATGTCTTCTTTCCATTTTTAATAAAGGTCCTGCTAATGAGCAGACGGTGAATCAGGATGAACATCAGCAGCAAGTGTACTCCTCTCTTCTTCATGGTTAGTTTTTCATCTACTTTAAAATATTCTGATGCTCTTTGCATCCAGACTGTAATTATTACATCTGCTGCAGTTTGAACTCTGTTGAAGGAAACAAGAATACTTGTTTGAAACTGTGTTTAAATTAGTATCACAGACATGAGGTGACTGATTTTCTCTGACCTGTAGGTGATCGTTGTGTCTATGAGACAATCAGAGGCTCTGAAAACACTGAAAATGGTAAAGTACACACTTTCATTAATACAGAGTTTGTGGAAGCTGGATGATTATACAATAACTGTGTTTAACATTAAAGTCAATAAGATGATTAGTTTATATATTATATCTGTGATTCAGCTCAAAGTCATTAACAAGACGAGTGAGTGCACAAACTCTGAGATTTGAAATGTAAAATCTACATTGTTAATTATTCTGACTGATAATAAATGCAAACAGAGGGTGTTTGTTTTTAAATGCTTTCATTTGATCACCTCAACAGGACAACGTGGTGACCCAGAGGAGAGCTCTGACTACTATAATGTGAATCCAAATTCAGCCACAGCTCTAAAATCTTAACAGCAGCTCTTTAGCTGTTTTTATCTTTTTCTCTTTAAAGGAACTTAAAAACTTGACGTCACTTTGAGTGAAAAGGAGCAGATTTTTCATTCAAAGCAATGATCCTGATAGCCTGAGTTTATATTTCCTTCAGAAAGAATCCCTCAGTGTGTTTCACTCATTTCTTATTAGTCATAATATTAATGAACTTTAATGTGCTGTAGATCTGTTTTTATGGTGAACCCCAAGTTGCTCTCTGATGCAAGCATTGGAGTATGAATGTGTGTGTGAATGTTAGACATTTACAGCTTAGTTACTCATATTCATTGTTTGAATATGGGTTGTATACATGTTGTTGTAAACGTGTTGTATAAACGCTTTGAGTGCTCAGAGTAGAAAAGTGTTATATAAGAACTAATCCATTTAACTATTTCTTTAATTTTGTCATATCATAAATTTCTTTCTTGGAAACACTTTGTAACTTTGTTAAGAAAAGTGTTCTATAAATGTTGTGTTGTGTTGTTGTTGTTGTGTGTCAGAGTGAGCACATTTACAGCAGTTCAGTGTTGTGCATAAATCCACTGAAAGAGAGCGTTCATTTAAAGGCACTCATTGTTACTTAAACAGCTCAGAGGTTGTTGTTGAGTTGTTTTGTGTTCTCACACATGATGCCAAAAACAAGTGTTACAAAAAGAGCAGAAAGAAAACTCCAAAAGCAACACACACACACACACACACACACACACACACACACACACACACACACACACACACACACACACACACACACACACACACACACAGTGTAAGAAGAGCTGCACACATGAAAATTTCAACAGTGAGTTCATATCAACCGTAAATATTTCTGCAATCACCACAATTTTTGTCTCCACTGATAAAAAACACACCTCTCAAATATAATCACTGGACTGTGTTTAGAGCTGGTAACCAACAGAGGGCGCAATTTAGTCATAGTCCAAATGATTCATCTGGTTGGCTGGGTGTTAAATATTTCCCAGAGCTGTGATGATGAAGGTTAAAGACTTTGACTTCAGAGGTTGTCATTTACCACAGCGTGTTGCAGAAGCTAAATAATCCCCGTCTGTTGTTTGTAGCTCTTCACAACAGTTTCATTCATCCAGAGAAAGAATCAACCCCTCTGTGACAGTAAAAGGTGGCCATGAGTATAAAATGAAGGTGTGTGTATCAGAGGAGGGAAAACGTGTTTTTAGAACCAGAGTAATGTGGTGATATTTTTGTTTCATGTGGTTTATGTATTTATGAATAAAAACACTTTCTTTATGTCAGTTTTATCTGACAAATATTTTGGACTGTGTGAGTTTTTTCTGTTATTATGGACTTGTTATAGTGGTGTAATACCCAGAATGGCCTGTCAGAGGCAGTGGGGCGATCATACCTGGAGCCCTTTTATTTACAGACTCTCTTCATTCAGCTTAAACAACAAAAAGTGTGTGTGCTGGGTGTGTGGGGCCCTTTGTAATGCTGGTGGCCCTTTTCCTGCATCTGGAGGTGTAAATGTCTGTGGTGGTGGAGAAGCTGACTCCAACAGTCCAACAGTGCAGACTTCACCACTCTCTGCAGAGCTTTCCTCTTTGCTGCAGAGCAGCTTCAATGCCACACAGTGATGCAGGAGTACAGGACGCTCTCCACCACACATCTGTAGAATGAGGAGAGGACTGAACTTCCAAGTCCAGCACGCCTCAGCCTCTTGAGGAAGTAGAGAAGTTGGTGTGCCTTCCTGACCAGACTGGAAGTCTTGTTGCCCCAGGTGAGGTTGTTACTGAGGTTTACGCCCAACTATTTGAAGCTGGAGACCACTTTCCACCATTTCTGTGGGATATTGTGTGTCCTGTTGTATCACCTTTCTAATTTTCCTAAGTTTTCATCCATGGATTACAGCTGACATGTTTCCTTTATTTTCTGTCTCTTATTACGACAGTTGGGGTGAAGATGGGTCTGCAGGGGAAGGTCAGCCCCTTGCAGGCCAAAGAAGTGAGACAGTTAAAAAAAATTAAAAACTGCAAAGTATGGAATAAGTTAATAAACTTCCATCCATCTTCTTCTGGGGCAGCAGTCTAAGCAGAGAACTCTAGACTTCCCTCTTCCCAGTTGTTGGGAATTATTTTTATTACTTTGATATTTCTCATTTATATTTAAGGCCTTGGTGGGATTCAGGTACATCTTTGGTTCACATGACATTGCCACCTCGTGGTGTATTTTAGGTAACTTTATGACAGTGGGCCTCCCAAAAGTTGAGCTCTGCAGATCTGCCAGAGCTGTTGTAAACTACTGGGTACTCTGGGGACGTGTGTTTCTTTCCTGCGAAGAAAGTTAGCAGAGCCCCAAAATGTGATTGGCTGGGGTTCAAGTTTCGGGGAGGGGGTGACAATTTATGAAAATTGAGAGGGATGAAAGGAGAGTGGGCAGTTACCATCTTCAGGTTATAAAATGATGCTCTTTGTCTCTCTCTCTTGCTCTGCTCTTCTTCTCTTCCTGTCTCTGCATCTTTCTCTGGTTCTCTCTTCCCTTTTCTCTTCTTCTTTCTCCTCTCCTCTTTGTGTGTGTGTGAGTATTCTTGTCTTATATTCTGTTACTGTCTGTGTTTTGTGTAACCAATATGTCTAATAAACAGCCTGCATTGGAGCCTGCTCATCCCTGTGATTTTTCTTTTGGAAACTTTAGTTTTAATTGAGTCTTATACAGGATTGAATCTACTTCATTTCGGCCATAAAGGAACAAATCACGATCCAACACAGCCACCTCCTCCAGTTTATCTGGGTGACCCCAAAGGCGTCCCCAGAGAGATATAATCTCTTCAGTATGTCCTGGGTCTGCCCTGGGGCCTCCTCCCAGTAGGACATGCCCAGAACACCTCACTCAGGAGATGTCCAGGAGGCATCCTAGTCAGATGACTGAACCACCTGACCTGGCTCCTTTTGATGTGTAGGAGTAGTAGCTCTACTCTGAGCCCCTCCTGAATGGCTGCAGTCCTCAACCAATCTCTAAGGGAGGGGCCAGCCACCCTTCAGACAAAGCTAATTTCCATCGCTTGTATCTGCGGTCACGTCGTTCAGCTACTACCCGTAGCTCGTGACCATAGGTGAGGGTAGGGACGTAGATCAGTCAGTAAATTGAAAGCTGTGTTTTTATGCTCAGCACTCACTTCACCAGGACAGATCAGTGCAGTGCAGACACTGAACTGATCCAGCTGAAATTCTCCCTGCTCCTCATTTACTCGTGAACAAGACCCAGAGATACTTAAACTTAGGGCAGCAACTCATCCCTGACCTAGAGTGGGCACTCCATCCTTTTCCAGCTGAAGACCATGGCCTCAGACTGGAGGTGCTCATTCTCATTCCTGCTGTGTCACACTCGGCGGTGAACTGCTCCAGTTCAAGCTGGAGGTCACCACCTAATGAAGCCAACAGGACCACATCATCTGCAAAAAGCAGAGATGAGATTCTGAGGCCAACAAGCTGGAAGCCTTCTGTCACTTAACTACGCCTAGAAATTCTGTCCATAAAAATTACAGAATCGGTGACACAGGGCAGCCCTGGCACAGTCCAGCACCCATTGGAAACTGTCAGCAATGTGGACCAAGCCACCAGGGAGACACAGCCGAATGCTTTCTCCAAGTCCACCAAATGCACTTAAACTGGTTGGCCAAGCTTCCACACACACTCAAATATC
The DNA here is from genome assembly GCF_007364275.1 of Archocentrus centrarchus. Lineage (NCBI taxonomy): Eukaryota > Metazoa > Chordata > Actinopteri > Cichliformes > Cichlidae > Archocentrus > Archocentrus centrarchus. The sequence goes on along the minus strand of NW_022060278.1, from coordinate 455,139 downwards.
TTTGAGAGGATTCAAAGCTGGTCCAGGGTCCAACAACCAGGTCAAAAACTGCATTGTTTCTCCTCAATCTGATGGTCCATTAACGGACCACCTCTCCTTTCCAGCACCCTGGCATAGACTTTCCTGGGAAGGCTGAAGAGTGTGATCCCCTGGTAGTTTGAGCACACCCTCCAGTCCCCATTCTTAAAGGGGACAAATCATGAGGATGAACTTCTGTAGCACAAGACTAGATTGTTGTCATGGCCTGGGCAGGCTCAGGGCTTTTGTTTCTTTTCCTTCTCCTCTCACCAGTTTTTTTTTTGTTCTTTTTCTCTATACAGGTGGGCAGATGAGTCCCTGGGTCCACGCCTGGGTGTGGCTGTCTCTCTAATTGCCTTCCATACCTGTTCGTAATCTCCTCCTCATCATCATCCAGGTTATTCAGTGGCTGGAAGGACTGCAGATCTCCACCAGATCGTTACACCTCCCATGGTGGTAATTAGACTCTCCATGTTTGCATCTCAGTTCTCTGCATTTGTTAATTTCATCTCTCTGTCTGCCTTCTAGTCGCCTGCTCTGAGCTCACTCTGTGAACCTGATTTCTGATTTACCTGCATTCCCAAAAGGTGCCACTCAAGCCTCCTGTCACACTCACATACCTGCCACTCCCCACTCATTTCCCCCTGCTGGATACCTGCCTCTCGACCCAGAACCTATCCAACGATTCACGTCCGGCTAATCCAAAAATCTCCACTGTACCAATAACCAGTTTCCTCTTCTGTGCCACCCTCCAGTCCCCAGAACTCTTCATTAACTTCCTCAATAAAACTTTAAAAACTGCTGTCAGTGAGCTCAGTGTGTCTTTGTGCTAATATGACAACTGTTTTTGACCTGTTTGTCCATTGATTAAATCTCTTAAAAGACTTTGCAAATGAATAAACCTGTATACGTTTTATTAATGTAAAACTTTTAACACACTTACAAAATAAAAAAATAATAGAAATCAGACCTGCACAGGTACACAGTGATAGGTTTTCATTAAGCAGTAATGTGAAGCAATAATAGAAGATCAAACTGCAAACTTGAAAATACAGAGTAATATCTTTGTTCTTCTGAGCAGCCTGCACTGCCTACATGTGTGTTAAAGACTGTTGCTGGTTACTCTCTATTCTCCCTCAGGTTTATTTTTATCTTCTAAAAAAACTCATGATTTCTGTCTGAGCCACCAAGCAAAGAGGAAATGCAGCCTGTGGTTTCAGCCAAAAGTCTTCCTTTGGCAGATGTCTTGTTTTATGTCATCAGCACAGAGCAGAGTTAACAAGGAACACAGACAAAGAGCACAGTGGGAATTTCACTTTGCTCTCTGTTTGCATGGCACGTTTTTATGTTATCTGTCTGTACTGGAATAATAGTAATAATTATCACTGCTACATTTAAGTATGCATGACCCTGTATGAAAACAGGTTAAAAATAGAGTCACTTGTGGTGATGACACATGCTGGACTACAGTAAAAAAAACTATGAGCATCAAGAGAAACTGTGAAAAGTTGTTTTCTCACGCTCAGAAACAGCTGCGTTTAAAAGACTGTGCATGAAAATGCTGTTAATGCCCCCCCCCCCCCCCCCCACACACACACACACACACACACACACACACACACACACACACACACAGACAGACAGACAGACAGACAGATATGTGCATTACTCACAGCCTTGGCTAACCAATTGAAGAGGTATTCCGGAGAGATAGAAGCCAGAAGAATAAACCAGATGTTCTCCACTGAACCACTTCAGGTGTACTCGTGTAATCTAAGTGGCAGAAACAACACCCCACCAATGCCCCACCAACGCTGCAGACGGAGTAATCCCGGCAGAGCATATAGGAGAAGAATGCAAAACAAAACACCATTGCTCAGTGGTTAGTGGATCCAAGAACAGACCACAGCAACCTCCCTGAACAGGATCCAGTAAGTATGACAGTGGCAGACATCCAAAAAAGTGTCTTACATATGAAGAATCAGACAGCACCAGGCCCTGACATGATTCACACCTAATGGCAAAAGAAGCCGACTGCAGAAATGAAGCACGTGCTAAAAGCTAAGACACACCTGGAATGGCTGACTGAAGGCAGACTGTCCTGATCCCCAAGGATCTGCAGAAGGGACCGGTCCCATCCAACTACCATCAACTTTAAACCAATTTCACAATTGACCATCAAGTGTGGGATTTACCAAGGAGATGCTCCTTACCCACTGCTGTTTTGCATAGACCTGAACCTCCTAGGCTAGATCATCAACAACTGGTTACGGATACCAGCTATTGAACGGAGCAAACATCAGCCACCTCCTCTACATGGATGACATCAAGCTGTACGCCAGGAGTAAACAAGACATTGATTCACTGATCCACACCACTAGGATCGAACATCATTCAGACTGGAAAAGTGAAGTCAGATGTTAACAAAGAGAAGGAAGGTAGTCAGAACCGAGGGGATTGTACTACCAGAAGGCAACATTGCAGACATTGAGGACAGCTAAAAGTGCCTTGGAATCCCGGCTAATGGGAACAATGAAGAGGCTGCTAGGAAAACTGCAACCGCCAAGTACATGCAGAGAGTAAGGCAAGTCCCGAAGAGTCAACTGAATGGGAAGAACAAGATCTGGGCAATCAACACCTACACCTTGCCAGTTGTCAGATACTCTGCTGGGATAATAAACTGGCCAAAGGAGGAAATAGAAGCCACTAACATCAAGACAAGAAAGCTCCTTACCATCCATGGAGGGTTTCAGTTCTTAGGTGACACAAAATTACAGTATACAACAAAAAAGCAGTTAATTAAAATTATGGTGATACGTTGCATTAGTGTCAATGTGCAGTTTCAGGTGCAATTGCTTTGGTTGCCAGCAGATTGTGACTGTTGCCTGTAGTTTTTCATGTTTGTCTGCACATAACAATTAGTACCAAGGAGAAAGATTGCCTTCAAAGTAAAAGTTAGACCTTTTGAAAACTTGATTGCAGGGCTGAGAACTTTTACTTTGAAGGAGGACCTTCTCCACTTCCTGTTTGCGTCCACGTTTTCAAGTTTTAATACAGCTCAGTGAGCAGTGTTTGTAGACAAGTCAATCACTATATAAACTACTGGCAAGTGCAGCAATATGCTAGCAACTGTGATATATTCTAGTGAGCACTTGGTGCTCGATTATGTTGGACTGTCAAGATCACTATGTTCTGATATTGATTACTAATGTTGAGATACCAAGTATAAGAGTTGTACTACATCCTCGCCTCTGTGAATGATTGTTAAGGTTATACACGACCCTCACCAAGTACATAGTGAGTACAAAGACTACAAAGGCAACCAAAGCAATCACAAGGAGGTTTTTGCCAACCAATTGGGCAACACAAGTTTTTTCTAGCAGCGGGTGGTTTCCAGGGGGTCCCTGACAGGTCTGTAGGCCTGTGTGACTGCAACATTAGCAATCATTTTCCCAGCAACCTCCATCAATCACTCTTTTCCTGATGACCAGTGGTTGCCAGATGGTTGCAGACCAGTCTCTAGCCCCAGATACACAGTCTCCTTGATCCTACATTGTCACCATGAATGCCACACACCCAAAATGGAGGACAAGTTAACACTATAACACCGCCAATCGCCACTGAAGCACCCATTACGTGTCCTTACCTGCAGTGAACAGCTGTTTAAGGCTGAGTGTATCATCACTTAGCCAGCTGACCAAAGGAACTTTGAATTACAGTAATTCTGTGACCGTTTGACCTATCAGAAAAATACAAACAGTTTCTGAAAGCTGAGAAAATGCACTTCACACACAATATGGGATCATCATGGTAATTGCCGCCGGAAGTCCTTGAACAGCAGCAATTTTTAAGTACGTTGTGTCACAGTTGAGACTTTCTGCGTTATAGGGTTAATATCATGTTGTTAGTGGTCACATGTCTGCAACACCTCAATACAATCAGGCTTCAACTAGAGGAGTTAGCCCCTTCTGGCCATTATGAACAATGCAGGCTTGAATAAAACATCAATATTGATCCATTTGAGCTGTGAGGATTGTCAACATCATGTAAAAATGTTGTTCTGTTGTGTTACATTTGTGTAAAGAGATCATCAAAGTACATCATTGTACACCATTTAAAATCCAGCAAGTTATTTCTTATTTCGACCTGCTGATGAATCGACTCACATACTTGTCTTCAGCTCAAACACCATGACAAGAAGGGTCGCTTTAAAAAAAAGATGCATGTGTAATGGAAAATACTGTGTGAATATTTCTGTGTGGTGTAACTGTGGTGACCACTTAGCTGCAGGCTTATCTGTACCATCTCTGCACTTTAAAAATAACAACAATGACCTCATTGTTTTCTTCATCAGCCTGCAGAACTAAAATGAGGAAGAACAACTGAAGCTAAATGTGTGCTGCCTTCCAGGTAACATGTTTCAGCCCTGATAGCTGACAGCAGAGAGAGCTCAGCTTGTTGTTCTCACACTGCTGCAGACATGAAAAATACCATTAATGTCTTCATGGAATCCAGTCACTTTATTAAATAACGTCTGCTCACATAAACTGTGCTTTAATTACCAAATTAGCCATTTATACTTATTCAACTAAAAAAAACCCACTTCTACAAACACATTAGCTTCTTCCTATCAAACCTCTTTATTATAAAGAGATATAAAACTGGTTCACATAATTCTGTTATCTGGCCTCTGTTTTTGAGCTTCTACAACCAGTTTACTAAATTATTATTATTTTGTTATTTTAAATAAACAATTACAAACTATAATTGAAAGTAATGAATGAATCTCGTAATCTTTTAGAGATAATTCAGTCATATTGTAAATACACACCACAGTTTTTCTGATGTATTCTGTATACTTACAGAATACATACAGTATTCTGTATACTATCTACTTCACACACTGCATGGTTAAAATCAGGAAGTAGCCAGATTCCAGCTGATCTTGTAGGTCCCAATTTAAAGTTGGCGCCTCCAGTCTGGAACCAATGACCATCTGTCACTGTGAGCTTACACACTCAAAAACACAGAAGACAATGAACAGCACTGGGAGGAACAAACACAACACACAATAAAACATGACCTGGGTCATAATAGGGGTCATGTAGACAGACCCAAACTGCATGAAATGTTGGGCACATCTGGACCCTGCACTGTGGGACTCACATGGAGTGGGCTGCCCACACTAAGCAGTGAGGGGCCCATAGTGGGGCTCTGTGGGGTAAAGCTACTATGGGACCTACATGGGCTAGACCACAGGGGGGGCCAGTGAGGGTTTTCTGTGGGCAAGCTCACTGTTGGGCTTATTGACCCCAGAATCTCCACTTAGCATCCCAAAAGAGTCAGATCATCTTTGTATTTATTTATTTACAGTTAGTCAGATGCTAAAGCTATGGTTTGCTTTGGCTGCCATCAGATAATAAATCTGACTATGAATTTTAAACGTTGTCCTTAGTTTCAGTTCAACCACACAGTGAGTCTCTTCCTGTGTTTGGGGATCACGACCAAACCTAAAACCAGATTTCCACCACAGGGTGAAAACAGCACAAACTCACAAACTCACTCTCAGACAGAAAAAGCACACAGCAGAGGAACACAATGAGGACAAGCAGAGGGAACTAAGGACTAAAATACAAGAGGGCTGATGAGGGAAGTGGGTGCAGCTGGAAAACACAGGTGAACAAAATAACACTAATGACACAGAGGAAGCAAACTAGAACACAACACACAGGGAAAAGAATATCAAAATAAAACAGGAAGTAAGAAAGAAAGAGAGACACAGACTAGACACTACACACTGGAAACACTGGAGAACTAGAAATCAAAACAGGTCTGCATCCTGACTCCATGTGGAAAATAATTTCCACAGACTGAAAAATCTGATTGTTGATCAGAAAGACAGAAAATGAAGCTATCACTGAGGGTGGGGGTTCTTGGATGGTTCACACAGTGTAAAGGACATTGCATCACATCAACCACACAACTAAAATTTGCTGAAGAAGATAAGAGGAAGCTTGAGGAATACTGGGAGCTCACTTTGGTCACTGAGAACAAATAAATGTGTTCCAATGGAGTCCAGAACAGGACTGTGAGTGCAGAGTCCTGGAGGTCCTGGAGGTGTGATGACAAAGAGCTGAGAGAAATATGTTAGAGAGATGACATTTATAGATGGCACCATGAATAATGATCAATTTACCAAAACACTGGCTGAGAAGATGACTTTCAGTCAGCAGAAACCTGCAGAAGAAGAAAATTTACAATCACGACCCACAGGACACGACAAAAAAGACTAAAACTATGAGCTGCAAAGTCTGTACCTGACTTGAAGCAACACAACACATTTGTACATTTTAGAGAAAAGTAACAGCAAAACACAAGAAACACACTGGTGTGTTTGGGGTGGACAGGAAATGTGAACACGTCACCAACTGCTGCGGTCAAAGCTACAGGAGCTGTTTGAGGTTGGTGTGAAAGGAAGGAAGCACAGAGAGGTGATAGAAGAAGAAGTCAGAGTCAAACTCTGGTCTCATCCATACTCAGTGCAGCTTCTCTTTCTTCTGCATTTATTATTCACACAGTGAAACACTTTGAGCTCAGCTGTGGGTCAGAGTGCAGCAGGGCTGGACGTGAGGATGAAGCACATTTTACTCTGCATGACGGGGTTATTCTGTAAGTCCACTTCTGACTCTCTTTGTTTCAGCAGCACCGATTAACAGCATTTTCCCTCCACTGTGAGAATTACAGTGTATCACTGCTTTAACCTGCTTCTCTGAGAACTTCAAGCATACTTGTGATTCTCAGCATTGATGAAACTAAATGTTGGCTGGTGCTTTGGCTCAGTTCAAACTGGAACATTGACTTAGATACGCTGCTGCTTTCTGCACCAGTTACAGTCACTGCACACTGTATTAATGTTGTTGAACTTATTGTGTTCATTGCTCTGAAAATGGACTTTGATATTTGAAATATTTCATTGTGAAGGTTTTTTCCTGTGAGCCTGTCTAACAACTAATGTTCCAGGAACACAGAAATGTGGTGCTGAGCTGTTACTGTGTGAAAACTGACCTTAAAAAGCTTCAGTTTAGATTCATGTTGATTTGAATTTTGTAAGTTGTTTAATATCTGATGAGGTTTCTTCATTATTTCAGTGCTCAGTACACTCATCTATGGAAATGCTGAAGGTGAGAAATATTTTTATTCCTGTTTATATATTGTGTGCAGCAACCAGAGGTCAGTCAGTCACAGTCCTGCCTGAAGATTTTAATAATGAGTCCTATTATGAATTCTCACACTTACAGTTCATTAAAGTGTTGAGGTGTCTATCTACCTCTGTATGAATGTGAAGGCGCCTCTAAGAGCCGTGAAAGTCTTCACACACACATGGGTAACAAATGAAAATAACTATATCATGTATCATATACACAGCTTCACTGCAGCGTGACAAGTGTGGGGACTAAACTGAAAGAATGGACACAGTTCTCCAGAAATATTCCCCCATTTGATGTTTTGATGATAACAGTTGAAATTAGAAGCTGTTTAATATGAAACTCCAAACTTCACTGACTTTCAGCTGTGTTGGATATTTTTACTGAAAATCTGTTCACTGTAATTTACATCAAATACTTTGAGTTTATTCATTCAGTATTTCTAACGTCATCATTTATCTAAATGTTTCTGCAGAGTTACTAATTTCTGTTGTTGGTAGCTACATTTCATAAGTCTCATAAGGTTCAAAGTCTTTTATTGAAAATTACACATTGGCAGTGTTGGCCCCTCCTTTTCAAGACCTCTGCACTTCTTCCCTGCATGCTGTCAATCAAGCTCTGGGCCAAATCCTGACTGACAGCAATGTAATCACTTTTTTTTTGATTTTTTGTTATTTTTGATCTTTTATTAAAGAAATTTCAAAAACAAAACAGTAACAGTATAAAAACAACTTTAGAATATTAACTCTTGTGGAGGATAACAAGCTAGGAGGTATGCAATAAAAGCAAATGAATAATAAAACTGAGGAAAAGGACCATACAAATACAGACTTAACCCTTATGCCCTCCTCTGATTTTGCACCCTGTGGACACCTTTGTGGCAAAAATGTACACGCACCTTAAAACTGCTATAAACTCATCATACATCAATTTTTTTTTTTACTTTTTTTTCATAAATCACTTAATTAACTTCAGATCTACTCAAAAATACCAAACATTAAATATTTTCAGCATTTTAACCCTTTAAATGCCAGTTTAATTACATGAATTAGTAATTATTTATTTATAAAAACCCATATGAATGCAATTATTTTCCATATAACAAATAATAAATGGATCGTGCATTGGTGGTGATTAGAGCCTTGGATATGTCAAAGACTAGGAACAAAATTATTTTGATTGCATTCTTATTTTTTTATGTAGTGCCAGATTTCAAATTTTGCACCCTCTGGACACCTTCATGGCCAAAAATGCCTCATTGACTTCCATAGAAACCACAGTTTTTGATCTCACTGCAGTATAAAATCATGCATTCTGTAATGTTAGCATTTCATTTTGAAGAAAAGTAGTGATATTTGACATTTTGACTGTATTCCATTAGATTCAGTAATTTTATGGAGCCATGTGAATACCAAGGGACCCCTAAGTGTGTGTGTGTGTGTGTGTGCGCGCGCGCGCGCACGTGCATGTGCATGTGCAGGAGAGAGAATGAGTGTGTGAGTCTGTAAGCACACACAAAAATGCCCTTGGAGGGCATAAGGGTTAAAACAGAAAATTTTTCGCTATCTGTTGCTATGATAGTAACGTAATCACGAAGCTGCAGGGACGTATTAAGATGCTTCCTTATGTGCAGACAAAGCCGACTCACACAGCCAACCTTTCATCCCGGAGTCCTGCTCAGACTTTTACTTTACTTGTCATGAACTTGACAGATTTCCTCAGGTAGCTCATTGCACCTGTATGATGAGGCACGTCACCAAATTCTGAAGCCATTTCCTTCAAAACTGCGGTGATTTAAACCTTTGCCTCTTAAAAAGTTCACAGTCTGTGTTTTGGTGCTTATGACACGTTCTGTCTTCAGGACTTTGATGTGCAGCGTTTTTTCCCACACATCGCAGGCGGAGAAAAGATCAGCTCCTTTCCTTACCTGTCCGGAAAATCCCTGTTTTCCACTTTTCATTTGGTCATTTTTGGAGGTCAGACTAGCTCAAATTTTATTGTAAAAAGTGCTAACCGATAATCACCGATCAATGTGTCATTGGGAACACAGAAAAAAGGTGAGCGCACAGGTCTGTTACAGTGCATTATGGGATTTGTAGTATCAGTGGTGGGGGCGCTATTTACCCGTGGGCTATTAATAATAGCTATATAAATCATCCGCGGGCCTTATAAAACGTAGAACAGAGCACAATTAGAAAAACCACAATGGTTTATCATCTGCTGCACCTGTGAAAAAAAGAAAACATGAAGAAGAAACAAAATACAAAACCCTTCAACGTTCAAATAAAACTGAGGGGCAGACAGCAGTGAAGAGCTGAATTGGGCCACCTCATCTTGATGTTTTGTTACCTGAGCTTTTGCCAAGTTGTTGAAGGATGTTTTTGTGTTGTTCTTTATTCATGGCTGTGTTCTCAGGCTAAATTGTGAGTGGTCTCAGGATGCTTTACTGTTAGCATGACACCGGCCTGATGGTAGCACTCACCTTTTCTTCTCTAAACAGTCATTTTTCCAGATGCCCCAAACAATCAGAAAGGGTCTTCATCAGAGAAAATGACCTTACCTCAGTCCTCTACAGTCCAGTCAGTCTGTCCTTGATGAGAGAAGCGGCGTCTTTGCTGCCTTTTTGACACTCAGTCATCCTCCAAAAGTCGTTGCAACAAGAAAGTTTTCTCTCTTTTTCCATTTCCAGGGTGTGACACAGTGATTCACTGTCAGCTCACCTGTGCAGGTCTCCTTCTTGGTGAGGCTAGCTTAAATGTTGCTGTAAAAAGTCCTGACCAATGTTTTTTATCTGCTGACCACTGTTTAATGTGTCATTGGTAACCCCACAAAAACAGGTTAATGCACAGATGCACAAATTATCGTGGGCCTTGAGTTTGACTAATGTGTTCTACAGCATTGAAACTATTGAACCTTTTTCCTGTAACCACCATTAAACCTTTACTGGGAAACAGCTGGAGGTCCTTCATCAACCACCTGATCAGCAAGTGAAGAAAAGAGAACTTTGTAGCTGCTCCATCCTCCCTGTTTGTTTCACACAGAGAAAAATCTGCAGTACAGAAGTTAAAATATGCAGATGAACTGTTAATATGAAAAAAGTATTTCTTATCTGATTAATCGATTGTTCAGTGGAATAATTGATAGAATACTTCCATCATCCATTCTCTTCTGCTTATCCTGTTCAGGGTCACAGTGGGGCTGGAGTCTATCCCAGCTGTCATAGGGTGGGAGGCAGAGTCCACCCTGTACAGGTCGCAGCCTGTCACAGAGCTAACACAGAGAGACAGACAAACATTCACACTCACATTCACACCTATCAGCAATTTAGAACCACATATTAACCTAAACTGCATATTTTTGGACTGTGGGAGGAAACTTGGAGTGAACCCACGCAAACACGGGGAGAACATGCAAACTCCACACAGAAAGACCCGGGCCAACCCAGACCTTCTAGCTGTGATTCAACAGCACTAACCACCATGACACCATGCTGCCTTTAAGACTTGTTTTCATGTTTAATCTTTCAGACAACATGGATATTTCCCTAACTTAGTTGCTGCTGATGGCTGTCAACCACTAGATGGCACTATTAGTCATAATCAAAACCCAAGAAAACCTAATAACCGTAGCAGGGCTGACCTCTTCTGACATAAAGGAGAATGTAACAGTTCAACATCCTAACTTGCATCACCACAAATTAATTTTATAGAACAGCGGGAGTCGACTCAAAGTGCTTTTGAGTTTAGGCAAATAGATTAAATGTCCACAAAATGCACAACACAACAATATAAATATTAAACATGAAACCCACATAAACATGACACATAAATAGAACAAAAAACAGGAACATTTAGAAAAAATCAAATGTATAAAAATCATTATATCTGATAGTATTTAAACCTTTTGTCATTCATGTGTTCTTGTTGTTCTTTCTTGAACATTAACAGTGTCAAACAAAGCTGTTGTGACTCTGCATCCAAACTGGCCTGAGATATACAGAGGAGAGACGATCACTGTCAGATGTGAGATCCATGGAGGAGACACTGAGTGGGATTATGAATGGGAAACAAACAGCTCCAGAAAACCTCCAAATCAAAATGAATACAGGATTAGATCTGCTTCATCATCCAACAGTGGAAACTACCGCTGTAAGGGCCGAATGAAAAGTTCACAGCATAAAACAACAGAGTGGAGTGATTCAGTCACACTGACAGTTTCTGACAGTAAGTAGAGTCAAAGCTCCTTTAACCTGAGAATATAAACAGGCTGTAAAAATGTGTTTTTGTTAGTACATGTTGAGATTAGAGAGATTTTAGATGTTTAGATCATTTCAGTCTTACATTTTGTGATAAGTATTTGGAGACAACATTAGGCAGGAACTTTCTGAGAAAACTGTTTTCCCACTAGAACCCCGTCCTGTCCTCACTGTGTCTCCATCATGGCTGAGTCCTGGAGCCTCAGTAACTCTGAACTGTGAGGTTGAACATCCGTCTGCAGGATGGAGCTTCTACTGGTATAAAGCTGTTCCTGATCTATCAGAGAAATCCTACAGTTATGAGCTGCTACCTGATGGCAGTGGGACTGCACAGGACTCCTACATCATTGATGGACAGACACACACAGCAGGATATGTGTGTAGAGCTGGAAGAGGAGACCCAGAGTATCACACTGATCACAGTGAACCAAAGTTTGTCTGGTCTGCAGGTCAGTTTGTTTCCATCCTTTCAATAAGCTGATGTTATGTCAACATTTTCATTGTCATCATTTTAATCCATCAGTTTTTCAGATTCAGCTCATTAAAATATAATTTTCACGATGATAAAATGTCTGCACACATTTTTCTTTTCTCTCTGAGATCAAACTGAATTTTTTATTTCTTTTTATATATTTTTCATATGATAACATAAAAAAGAAAAATATGATATTCTAATAATTTTGTCATTGCAATGAGTACTTTTATTTTGGAGACTGTTTGTAGTCATTATTTTTACTTACTGGACAAACTGGATTTGCATCAATGAAACACTTTGTTTAGTGGTTACAGTTAATAAGGAGTCAGCAGGCAGGTTAACAGCTCTGACAAAAGTAGAAAGAAGATTTATTCTCATTTCACAAATAACACATTATATTATTGTTTATCCAAAATGTGCTAAACTGTTCAAACATACTTAAAGGGTATTTTGTTTTCAAGCAGGAAATTACAGTTTGTTGAAATATTAACTCTGATCTTCAGGAAGCAAATGAACATTTTCACTGTGATATTTTAATCCTAACATCTCTGAGCTTTGTCTCCTCCCTGCATGTTTCCAGATGTTCATTCAGCAGCGTCTCTCACAGTGAGTCCTGACAGAGTGCAACACTTCACCTCTGACTCTGTCTCACTGACCTGTGAGGGAAACTCTGCTGAGTGGAGAGTGAAGAAGTTCACTGAGGACGGCCGACTGAACTCTGACTGTAGGACAATGACTGGATCCACATGTTACATCAGTTACATGTTAACGTCAGATGCTGCAGTGTACTGGTGTGAGTCTGGATCAGGAGAGTTCAGCAGTGCAGTCAACATCACTGTACAGGGTATGTTATTATACATTTTCTTCTTACATTTGAATGATTTAGAAACATGAGCATTAGTCCCAGCTTTGCTGTATGTGAAGTTATTCTGAGACAAAAATGAATATTTCAGACAATTTTAGTCATCTCACCAAAGCAGGATAACACTCTTGGTTGTTCATCTAATTTCACTCAGTCTTTTAAATTGATTTACCAAAACTTCTCGAGTGCAACAACAAATGCAGATTTTATACATCGTTCAGAGCAGCAACTTTCTGTCATGCTCCTCGGTCTCTGACTCTGTTTTTGTAAAGTTTATGCTTCTCTGAGTTTGTACTTTAGTTTATCTTTCGAGCTTCCTCGTAGGTTATATTTAAGTTGTTGAGTTTTCGGTTTATTTCACCTCCCCTGTGTTCCCTGTTTCCTGTTGTCAAGTCTTAGTCTCTGTTGTGGGTATTTTTCTGTCTTCCTGCTTTATTTTTGGTACTCTGGGGGTGTCTCGATTCAGAGCTGCATCCTTCTAAAGCTGCAGCCTACGTAGACCAGGATGGCAGGAAGTGAGGGGCAGTGAAATGGGATGGTCTATCTGTCATATCTGCATCACCAGCCCTTACCTCAGCATAGCAGCTGTGACAGTGTGAAGCACAGCTGTGGATAAGAAGGCGTTAAATTGGGGCCTGAACTTCTGCTCATTTTTTTCTTTGGTTTATTTAATCCTTGAGGAACTGCAGCAGCTGTACTGTTGCACCAAACATCAAGGAATAACAATGAGCGAATGATTCACTTATGCTAACAATGAGACATTAAAGTTAAATAAAACTATCCAACTATGAAAGTTTGTCATGGTCCTGGGCCGTGTGCCCAGCATTTTGTGTTTTAGTTCCTTTCAGGTTCTGTTGTTGTCATAGTTTTGTGTCCTGTTGTTTACATAGTGATTTCTGGTTCCCTGGTGCCTTGTGTTTCAAGTCTGTGTGGTTATCCTGTTAGTGTTATTTCCTGTTTTATTTTGGTTGTGTCTTGTTCTTGTGCAGTGTGTTCAGTTTTGCTTCCCCCAGTCTGGTATGATTCTGTCCACTTGTTCTGTCCAGCTGTCTCCTGTTGTCCCTCGTCAGTCCCTGTGTATATACTGTCTGCATTTCCCTCTGTTCTCTGTTGTGACATCATTGTGTTCCTGCTGTGTGCATTTTCAGCTTTGAGTGAGTTTCTGTTTTCCAGGTGTTTAACAGCAATAAAGCTGAGAGTTTTTGTGTTTAAGTTTGTCTCTGGAGTCTGCATTTTGGGGTTCTACTCTGCCTGCCACAGCAGTCCATGACACGCTTACCTTTAATCTCAGCCAAACTGATTTGCTGAAACACTGAAATAAGCCAAACATCAACCATTAGAGACGATCTGACTGAATTATATCTGTGCTTAACTTCCACTCAGTGGTGAAAGTTGTGAAAATGATTCAGGCGTTCTCTCCGGGTATGGTGAGCATCGACCACCCGGTCAGCTGACAGCTGGTGAGGAGAACTGGCTGTTAGACCAGCGGGAATGAGCATCTCAGAAATCATTGGAGCACTTTTGCAGTTATGATATCTTGTTAAGTTGAGCAGATATTTGAGGTTTACACATCTACATTCTCACCTAAAACACTGTAAAAGTTTATTTTGTGTCACACAAACAGATTTGAGACTGTTGGTCTCTGAGCAAACTTTGCAGGAGCCTCTCCCTCTGTGTACTCTGTGTGGAGTCACTGTAGACACACAGATGCTGCCACACATCTTAATGCTCCACCTGTCATCAGCCGACACCAGCATCTCTCTCATGCCTCTTTGCCGGTGAAGGAGCAAAAAGTGATTTTTGGCAAAATAAATAAATAAAAATACAAAAGATTTGCTATAAATTAATTTTTGGCCAATAATCTGTCAAACATTTTTCTCATGAATAATATCAATTTATTTTGAGTGAGAAAGAACACTCCTGTCACAGGTAGAAGCTGCAATCACATTTTGGCAAAGTGACTTTTATATTTTCTTTATTAGGTAAAAATTCAGTTTTTCAGAGAGATCTGCCCAAGAGTGCAGCAGAAGAAATATAACATCACAGCTCTATAAAGATAGTTGATGTGGCCAAAAAGGAGCATATTGATTATAATGTAGATACAGTAACACAGTCATAAAGATACAAAACACTTTTTGGCACAACACCAGCAGCTGGATAAGATCAAGTTTCCAGAGATGAACTTTTTCAAAGAAAATGTTCATCTTGTTTGGCTCCACATGTTTGTGAATGCAGATTTTCTCTGTTCTGAACTCAAACAAGAACTGCTGGATTTAGCCCATGGCTGGATTTAGAACAAACACTCTGTGGAAAAGTCAAAATCTCTGACTTACCTTTCATTGGCCCCAGTATTAAACATCATAGCTGCTTTAAAAATCTTAACATAAACACCTCTCTGACAGCCTGGTGGGAATTTTTAAAGATAACAAAGTCTTCACTTATCCCATGTAAACTGACACCCATTTGGAACAATCCAGATATATGTCAGAAAAAGACAGTACTGAATTTTTCAGCATGGCAAGAGAAAGGAATAGAGAATCTAGAACATGTCATTCAAGATGGAACCTTTATTTCATTTGAAGAACTTGTTACAAAATATGGAATTGGCAAATACAAATTTCTTGAATATCAACAATTGAGGTCCATCATACAGGCAAGGTTTAATTTCAATGATCTGAAATTAGAAATCCCTGTATTGGTAACAGAATTTCTAAATCTCTATACCCCTAAATTGTTATCAAAAAAAGGGAGGAGGCTATGCTGTAGTCACGCGAGACTTTGTGAATCTCGGCAGAATCGCCAATGGCGGCGTGATTCCATTTGCAAACATTTGAGTGATTAGCTTTTTTTCCACCAATTTATAAAGTAGACAGGCTTAAAACTAACAAATCTAGATAGTTTTTTCAGCCTAACTTAAATTTTTTGCAGCAATCTGGAGGACGGTAAAGAGGACCTGGACAGTCTGTTGCGTTACATCGATGGGTGTTTTGAGCGAGTCGTTATGGGGAAACCCGACAAGACGTCGACTCCCTCCACCAGCAAGGGAACTCCGGCCACGAAAAGAAGCCGCCCCGAAGATTCCCTAGAGACGGTATCGCCACCCACCACTAATATTGTGGGCATTCTGGAGTCCATTGACAACAAGCTGTCAAGCTTTGACGCCCGCTTGGCCCTGGTTGAAATCCTCCACAAGGAGTTTCAGGCCCTGCGGGAGTCAGTCGAGTTCAGCCAGCATCAGGTGGAAACACTGGCTGCTGAAAACGCTGTCCTCAGAGAGTCGGTAAATTCCCTCACCGAGGAAACGACCCGGCTCTCAGCTGAAAATAAGAAAATTAAAGAATCTATTATCGAGCTTCATGCCCGCAGCATGAGAGAAAATCTTGTGTTTTCAGGTATTCCGGAAAAGGCAGAGGAGGACCCGGAGGCTACAGTGAAGGAGTTTATCCAAACTCACCTGAAGCTCCCGGATGACACCGTGAAGACCATCGCCTTCCATAGAGTCCACCGCCTGGGAGGAAAGCGACCCGGAGCACGCAGACCCAGACCGATCGTGGCCAAATTCAAACACTTTAAACAAAAAGAGCTGGTGAAGAGCCGCGGCCGGGAGCTGAGAGGGACGGACTTCAGCGTCAACGACCAGTTTCCGAAGGAGATCCTGGAGCGACGCAAGGTCCTGTTCCCCATCCGGAAGAAGCTCATGCAGGGAGGCTCCCGGGCTGTCATCGCCGTGGACAAACTGTATGTAAACGGACAGCTTTACCGCGACAAAAGCACCACGCCATGGCTCTACTGATCGTTCAGGTGATCTGTGTCCATATTAACGCTCTTTTCTGAGTTTTTTTTTTTTTTTTGTTTCTTTTTCTACTTTCTCTGCAGTTTTCTAAATGTATATTCAACTGTCTAAATAGTACCAATAACGCCGATTAATGAGCATAGTGCCGTGATCACTTGTTTGTTTTGTTTAAAAGATGTTTCTTCTTCTTCTCCTCCTCTTTTTTCCTCCTCTTCTTATTTCAATCTTATGTCACTCAGGTCACTTTTTTCACGTCTTTTGTATTTCTGCAATTAGCACGCCAACACGCCAACATACAGAGCATACGCACACATACACACACACACACCCACCAACATACAGCGCATATACACACACATCTTTAGTGAGCACACAACAGCCCATTAGTTAGGTTAAACATGAGCACACTCAGATTTGTCTCATGGAATGTACACGGAGCTGGTTCGAGGGAAAAAAGACTAAAAATTTTTAATCAGTTAAAAGACTTAAAAGCAGATGTTGTTCTTTTACAGGAGACACACATGTCCAAAACATCTGTGCACACTCTCTCCTCTCCACAGTTCCCTCACACTTACTCAGCCTGCTACAACTCCAAACAAAGAGGTGTAGCTATACTGATTAACAGGAAGATAAACTTTAACATTAGCAACACTACAATAGACCCTGAAGGTAGATTTATAATACTTAATTTATCTATTCAGAATACAGATTTATGTATTGCTAGCATATATGGACCAAATGTTGATGACCCCTCCTTCTTTCATACTTTCTTCACCTCACTATCTGATCACTCTGACACTACACTAGTAATAGGAGGAGACTTCAACCTGGTACTTAATGCAGATATTGACAGGCTCAGTACAGCAGTGAGTCAGAGGAACTGGCAGTCTGCAGACATTCTTAAACAGTACATGAAGGATTTTGGTCTTTGTGATGCTTGGCGTTCACATCACCCCACTCTGAGGGATTATAGTTTTTTCTCACCAGTATATCACTCCCACTCCCGCATAGACTACTTTCTAGTTAGCAGCTCCATGATGATGGACATTACAGACACACAGATTCATCCTATCACGATCAGTGATCATGCACCGGTGTCTCTCTCTCTGACACAGAAAAAAGTTACACCACCAACCAGGAACTGGAGATTTAATACATCATTACTTAAAGAACAAGATTTCATTAATTATTTCAAAAAGGAGTGGTCAGCATATTTAGAAAATAATGATCTTCCGGAAATATCACCATGTGTTCTTTGGGAAGCAGGAAAGGCAGTAATACGGGGCAAAATAATATCTTACTGCTCGCATATGAAAAATAAAGAAAAAACACTTGTGTTAGAATTAGAACAGAAAATTAAATCTTTAGAAACTGCCTATGCCGCTTCACCACAAGAACATATAATTAACAACCTGAGGAAACTGAAACTGGAGTTAAATGAAATAACTGATAAAAGGACACAATTTATGTTGCAGAGGCTGCGTTTGGAAAACTTCGAGCATGGAAACAAATCTGGAAAATTCCTGGCCAACCAATTAAAACTAAATAAAGAAAAAACAGCTATTTATTCTATTAAAGATTCAACTGGTAACATTACTCATGACCCACAACAAATAAATAACTCTTTTAAAGACTTTTATGAAGCTTTATACTCACCACAGATTAACCCATCTGATACTGAAATGGATGAATTTCTTAACAATATAATTCTACCAAAACTAGATGACGATCAAGCTGCAGCTCTGGATTTACCTCTTTCATTATCTGAACTTAGTGAAGCAGTACAGCACCTCCCAAATAATAAAGCCCCAGGTCCAGACGGTTTTCCAGCCGAGTTTTATAAAGAATTTTGGTCAGAGCTAGCTCCCATTTTTTTCAGAATGGTAACTCAGATTCAGAGTGATCACATCTTATCTCCAACCCTAAACTCTGCTAACATTAGCCTGCTTCTTAAACCAGGCAAAGACCCCACATTCCCATCCAGCTACAGGCCAATCTCTCTCATTAATGTAGATCTTAAAATAATTTGCAAAGCCCTTGCCAAAAGATTAGAAAGTATTACTCCATTTATTGTACATCCAGATCAAACAGGTTTTATCAAGGGTCGGCACTCAGCCAATAATACACGTCGACTGATAAATATAATAGACTATTGTTCTATTAACAAATTAGAGACGACAGTCGTGTCTTTAGATGCAGAAAAGGCATTTGATCGGGTAAATTGGAAATTCTTACTAGCAGTTCTACAAAAATTTGGATTCGGTTCATCCTTTATAAACTGGATCAGAACACTACACAGCTCCCCAAATGCACGTGTTAGGACAAATGATCTCATTTCCCAAAGCTTCAGTCTGCAGAGGGGCACTAGGCAGGGCTGCCCACTCTCTCCCTCTCTTTTTGTAATTTTCATTGAGCCACTAGCGGCAGCAATCCGTCAAAATGCAAATATTAAAGGGATTCAAACTGAAAATATGAACCATAAAATTAGCCTTTATGCTGATGATGTATTACTTTTCCTTGGGAATTCACAAGCTTCTCTCTTGAAGACTATCACACTGATAGATAAGTTCTCATCTATATCCGATTACTCTATCAGTTGGAGTAAATCACCAGTTTTGCCTCTGAATTGTAATTTCCATAGAACCCCTAGGGCCCCACTAAAGTCAGGAAATATTAGATATTTAGGCATAAATTTTTCCGCCAGGCTCTCAGACTTGGTAAGATGAAATCATATCCCCTTATTAAAAACAATAGAGGATGATCTCACACGTTGGAATAGTTTACCTATATCACTCATGGGGAGAGTTGCTGCCATTAAAATGATGGTCTTACCAAAAATTAATTATCTATTTTCACTGATCCCTAATAAACCTTCTATTCCTTGGTTCAAGTCACTAGATTCAAACATCTCAAAATTTTTATGGAAAAACAAACCATCAAGAATAAGCTTAAAAACTTTACAAAAGCCAAAACAAAGTGGAGGTCTGGAATTACCAAACTTTTATTACTATTTCTTAAGCAATAGGTTGCAGTATATTTCAAAGTGGATAAAATCCAATTCATTAGACAACCCATGGCTGGATCTAGAACAGGAGTTTTGTGGAAAAATAAAAATCTCGAATCTACCTTTCATTAGCCCTAGTATTAAACATCATAACTGCTATAAAAGCCTTAGTATAAATACTTCTCTGACAGCTTGGTGGGAATTTTTGAAAATAACTAAATCTTCACTTATCCCCTGTAAGCTAACACCGATTTGGAACAATCCAGATATTTGTCAGAAAAAGAAAATGCTGAATTTTCCGTTATGGCGTGATAAGAGTGTAAATACTTTAGAACATATTATCCAAGATGGAAACCTTATTACATTCCAAGAACTTATGTCAAAAAATAGAATTGGCAACGGTAGATTTCTGGAATATCAACAACTTAAGTCCATTTTACAGGGAAGATTTAACCTTAATCAGTTGAATCTAGAAATACCTACATGGGTAACAGAATTTCTTAACCTCTATACCCCAAAATTGTTGTCAAAATTGTATAAATTATTACTGAAAACTGATGATTCAGTTTCCCTCCCAATTGCAAAATGGGAGCGTGATCTTTCTGTTAACCTAGATCAAAATTTATGGACAGAAATATGTTTAAATATCTTCAAAATGACTAAAAGACCCCAAGTACAACTTTTACAATATAAAATTCTCCATAGAACACACTATACTGGACAAAGGATGTTCCAAATGGGCCTTACACATTCAAACATATGCACCCACTGTACAAGCAATTCAGAGGAGAATTATCTACATGCTCTGTGGTCTTGTGTACCTGTTCAGAGATTTTGGCAAAGGCTATGTAAAGACCTATCCACATGGTTTAGCTGTCGCGTCCCAACTTCCCCCAGACTATGCATCTTAGGTGACATCAGTGAATTAGTGATGGAGTCAAATATGTCACACATAGTTCTCACCGCCTTGTGCATCGCTAAGAAAACTATCCTTATGAATTGGAAGTCAAAAAATAAACTATGTATTACTCAGTACAGAAATTTATTAATAGATTATGTTAGTTTAGAGAGAATGTCTGCTTCATCTAAAGATCAATTGGAGGAATTTGACTCTCTTTGGTTCCCACTGATCAGCTCCATTACTTAGTGGGGGTGGTTGGCTGTTGGTTCTGCCCCTGAGGTGCTTTGTAGGCGGTCGGGTGGGAGCTCTGGGGGCCTGTGTAGCTGGTAGCCTCCTGAGACTGGAGTCCTGGGGCGACCTTCTGGTGATGTCTGTGTGCCTGTTCTAGTTGATGGTGGTGGGGGCTTGGATGGTGCTGCCTTGCGGTCCTGGGGTGTGGTCCGGGGTGTTTGGGGTGATGGGTGCCGGCCCCCGGTCGGTTGGCTGGTCTTCCCTGGGTGGCTTGGGGGCTGGGCCCTGGGCCTGGGGCCGTGCCGGCTCCCGGTGGGTCCCCCCTGGCGCTGGGGGGTTTCTGCTGTCCCGGGCGCGCCACCGGGTGGGGTGGGTTGACCTAACCTGCGTTGGGACGTCTGGTCTGCGCTTTTGGGGCCCTGGGGTGCCTGCGCTGCCGGGGGGTGGGGTGGGGGGTGGGGACGGCGGTGGGGTGGTTGGTGGGAACGGGGCACCGTATTTCCAACTCAGGCCAGCATGTCCTGTCGCTTGTTTGTGTCTATTGTTGAGTGAATGGGCGTCTAGTGAGAGTGGGCTACCCTCTATGATGGGGGTGGTGGCACCAGTCTCAGGTGCTGCAGTGCTCTGGGATGCTGTCACCATGGCCCCGGGCTCACCCCTCCCTGCCCTGTGCTGGGGTGTGGGAGGTCGGGGTGCCTACTGAGCCAGTGGACTGCTGGCTCTCTTCTTCCAGGTTGGGTGGGGTTTTTTTTTTTTTTTTTTTTTTTCTTCCACCTTCCTGGTCCCCCCCCCCCCCCCCCCCCCACACACACACACACACACACACACACACACACACACACGTAGGGTGTAGGGTTGAGAGGCTGCGTGCAGAGTCACGCGGCCACTTGCATCTCCTTTTTAATTGCACTATAGGCATTATAATTCACAACACATGCACACATACTACACGATACATATAGGACCTTTGGGGCAGGCATGTTACACAGAGGTTGATGAGGGGCGGCCACTGAGGCGGCCCCATTCAGATCCTCATTTCTGTCTGTCCCCAAATTTTATTTGCATTTTAGACATGGAGGGTTTTTGGGGGGGCAGTGTGGGCGAGCACTGACGTCAAGCAGTTGGTGCTTGTGGCACAACTGCCCCCTCAATTTTAACTGCACCCTATACAATTCATTCATTCACAACATAAACACATACACTTATAAGTTGGGCGGGGTGAGGGGGGGGGTGGGCCATCTCACACCCCGATTTCTTATGCCTCACCCGGGGTCGGGGTCGGGTGGTTCCTTGGGGACCGGGCTGGCGGCATCTTGGGGTCACTGTTGGCCCTGGGTGTCACGATGAGGGGCTGCGTGTGGAGGGAGAGGACCCAATTGCAGGACTGACGCAGACTTAAACTAAATGTTTTATTTCCAAACTTGGATAATACTGAATACAAAATCTCAACCAAGGCCTAAAAACAACTGGAAGCCTGGGAGAAAAGAAAAACAAAACTGAGCAAACAAAACACACAGCTAATGGGAAAACTCGGGGAAACAATGACGACGACGCAACAATGAACAAAGGAAGACTCAGGGCTTAAATACACACAAGGGAATTAGGGCAAGTGGAAACAACAGGGGATGACAGGTGAACCAAATGAGACTAATGACAAAGGGGAAGCAAAACTAAACACAAAGCACAAGGAACACAAGACTGTCAAAATAAAACAGGAACTGACCTAACCAAAACATGCTGACTTAACAGACTGACAAAGGGAGTGAACATGACCAACTAAACCAGACCTGGGACAAAGGAGAGACACTAAGAAACAGAACTAAACCAAAGGGAACCTAAATACAAGAGGGTCATTACACACACACACACGGGAGTATAGGGAAAACAGAACATGAGAAACCAAAACAGAAAACAAAGAAACTAAGATTCAAATACTAAACTATAACCAAAACTAGAAATAGAACAGAACTTCACAATTAGAAACCAAAACACTGGGCCACCGGCCCAGGATCATGACAGTACCCCCCCTCAAGGGCCGGCTCCAGACGGCCCAAAACCCGAAAACAAAAAGCCACACCAGGGCGGGCGGCGGGGGACCAGGACGGAGGGCTCGAGACAAAAACAAAACAAAATCCCAAGGAGCAACAATGTCCAAAAAACAAACCAGGAACGAAACAGAAGGCGGCAGCACACGGCTGGAAAAAAGTCCAAACAAAAGAAAACACAAGTCTGGAGGCCGACCGCGCTCCCAGCGGCGGTGGAGAGGACGAAGGCGAGCAGGGGGCCGACCGCGCTCCCAGCGGCGGCGACGAGGACGAAGACGAGCAGGAGGCCGACCGCGCTCCCAGCGGCGGCGACGAGGACGAAGACGAGCAGGAGGCCGACCGCGCTCCCAGCGGCGGCGACGAGGACGAAGACGAGCAGGAGGCCGACCGCGCTCCCAGCGGCGGCGACGAGGACGAAGACAAGCAGGAGGCCGACCGCGCTCCCAGCGGCGGCGACGAGGACGAAGACGAGCAGGCTCAAGGTACTCAAAAGGCTCCAGACACTTGAAAGGCTCAGAAACACTAGAAGAGCCAGGGAACTTAAAGGAGCCAGGAAACTCGAAAGAGCCATGCTGCCGAACAGGAGGCCGACCGCGCTCCCAGCGGCGGTGACGAGACAGGACAGGAGGCCGGCCGCGATCCCAGCGGCGGCGACGAGACAGGACAGGAGGCTCGGACAGAGCGTGACTTTCCAGCACGGGTTCTGGCTGAGCAGCACACACAGGCTCTGGTGCAGGACCCTCTGGCTCATGGTGCTCGGGCTGAGCGGAACCCTCCGGACGCTCGGACTGAGCGGGACGCACGGGCTCTGGCGCAGGACCCTCAGGACTCTCAGGATGCTCGGACTGAGCGGGACGCACGGGCTCTGGCGCAGGACCCTCAGGACTCTCAGGACGCTCGGACTGAGCGGGACGCACGGGCTCTGGCGCAGGACCCTCAGGACTCTCAGGACGCTCGGACTGAGCGGGACGCACGGGCTCTGGCGCAGGACCCTCGGGACTCTCAGGAGGGCTGCTTTGCAGATGGATCGGGTGAGTCTGAAGATGGAGGTGAAGGCAGATGAAGTGCAGGTGCAGGGTGAGGCGGAGCAGAGGCCCGAGGTGCAGGCTGAGTGTCTGTTTCCCTGGACAGCTGGAGCTGCTCAGGGGATTGTTCAGGTGAGTCTGATGGTGGTGGTGAAGACAGATGAAGTGCAGGTGCAGGCTGAGGCGGAGCAGAGGAGGGAACTAAGGGAGTGACCAAAGGGACCGAAGCTAAGGGAAGTGGAGCTGAGGGCGCTAAAGGAACTGAAGCTGATGCTGAGGGAGCTGGGACCAAAGGGACTGGGACTGAGGCTGCAGGGGTAACCAAAACTAAAAGAGCTGACTGAGTGGGAGGCAGAGCTACAGGGGTTGACTGAGAGCTGGGGAGAGCGGAGGCTGGAGCTACAGCTGACTGGGATAGAGCGGAGGCTGGAGCTACAGCTGACTGGGATAGAGCGGAGGCTGGAGCTACAGCTGACTGGGATAGAGCGGAGGCTGGAGCTACAGCTGACTGGGATAGAGCGGAGGCTGGAGCTACAGCTGACTGGGATAGAGCGGAGGCTGGAGCTACAGCTGACTGGGCTAGAGCGGAGGCTGGAGCTACAGCTGACTGGGCTAGAGCGGAGGCTGGAGCTACAGCTGACTGGGATAGAGCGGAGGCTGGAGCTACAGCTGACTGGGATAGAGCGGAGGCTGGAGCTACAGCTGACTGGGATAGAGCGGAGGCTGGAGCTACAGCTGACTGGGATAGAGGGAGAGCCACAGAGGCTGACTGAGTCCCTGCTGCTGCAGCTAACGCTGAAAACTGATACAGAGGCTTGGACCTAGCTGCCCCCACCCGAGGAACAGGAACGGGTGCAGAGGTCAGCCCGTCCGTGGCTGCCCCCACCCGAGGAACAGGAACGGGTGCAGAGGTCAGCCCGTCCGTGGCTGCCCCCACCCGCGGAACAGGAACGGGTGCAGAGGTCAGCCCGTCCGTGGCTGCCCCCACCCGCGGAACAGGAACGGGTGCAGAGGTCAGCCCGTCCGTGGCTGCCCCCACCCGTGGAACAGGAAAGGGTGCAGAGGTCAGCCCGTCCGTGGCTGCCCCCACCCGCGGAACAGGTACGGGTGCAGGGGGAGCTGGAGCTAAGGGAGCAGGGCGAGCAGAGGGAGCTGGAGCTAGGGGAGCAGGGCGAGCAGAGGGAGCTGGAGCTAGGGGAGCAGGGCGAGCAGAGGGAGCTGGAGCTAGGGGAGTGAAAGGGACCTGAACAGGGACTGAGGCTAAAGCAAAGGGAGCAGGGCGAGCAGAGGGAGCTGGAGCTAAGGGAGCTGGAGCTAAGGGAGCTGGAGCTAGGTGAGCGGAGGGAGCTGGAGCTAAGGGAGCTGGAGCAGAAGAGGGTGAGAAACCAGGGAGGATTATTTCCACAACGAAGTCCTTTATTAATGCCGGTAGGAAATCCAAAAACCTTGGGTGGGCGGACACCAGTCTGTGAACAATATGCTTCACTGCTTCCCGAGTCCCTTCATCGGGCAGCTCGAACCATTGTGCACAGAGTGCCGATACAGAGTCAGTGAATTCCTGTTGAAATTCCTCTGGTGTGTAAATAATCCCGGATGAGGTGTGATTATCAGAGAGATCCGTATGTGTGGCACTCACAAATTGTCCGGTGGTTTCACTAACAGGGGCGGTAGATGATGGTGGTTTTTGCTGCGGAGAGCCACGCTTCCTCCTGCCTGTATGAACAGGAAGCGCAGCAGCGGCAGGCTCTTCCTCCCACTGATGTGCCAGGAACGCAGCGGGTGAAGAGCAGGCTGGTGCCGATGACGAAGGCGGCATATTCCACTGAGGTGGGGAGGAGAAATAACCGTCCTCTCTAATCTCCGTCATGGCGGGCAGAGTATAGGCAGCTGTTGCAGCAGGCAGCTGCCGAAACAAAGCATGAGCTCGCGACGGAGGTGGGGAGCGGCGACGGCGAGGCTTCCTCCTCCAGCCGGGCCCTCCCAGGGCGAGGCGCGTGCCGACAAACCGTGACTCGTCTTCACAAGCGAGCCATGGCTCAGACACGTTGGGCTCGAAAAAACTGTAGTCCGCTGGGTCCATAGTGGTTGCGTCGTTCTGTCACGATGAGGGGCTGTGTGTGGAGGGAGAGGACCCAATTGCAGGACTGACGCAGACTTAAACTAAATGTTTTATTTCCAAACTTGGATAATACTGAATACAAAATCTCAACCAAGGCCTAAAAACAACTGGAAGCCTGGGAGAAAAGAAAAACAAAACTGAGCAAACAAAACACACAGCTAATGGGAAAACTCGGGGAAACAATGACGACGACGCAACAATGAACAAAGGAAGACTCAGGGCTTAAATACACACAAGGGAATTAGGGCAAGTGGAAACAACAGGGGATGACAGGTGAACCAAATGAGACTAATGACAAAGGGGAAGCAAAACTAAACACAAAGCACAAGGAACACAAGACTGTCAAAATAAAACAGGAACTGACCTAACCAAAAACATGCTGACTTAACAGACTGACAAAGGGAGTGAACATGACCAACTAAACCAGACCTGGGACAAAGGAGAGACACTAAGAAACAGAACTAAACCAAAGGGAACCTAAATACAAGAGGGTCATTACACACACACACACGGGAGTATAGGGAAAACAGAACATGAGAAACCAAAACAGAAAACAAAGAAACTAAGATTCAAATACTAAACTATAACCAAAACTAGAAATAGAACAGAACTTCACAATTAGAAACCAAAACACTGGGCCACCGGCCCAGGATCATGACACTGGGGTGGTTTCCGCTCCCATCTTCAGAGAGTGGGTAGCTATGGATGAATGTGTGTCTTTGTATTTGTCACAGTCTTCGTGAGTATGGGTGGGCGAGTGAATATGGTGTATCTATGTTTATATGTGTGTGGGAGAGTGTGTTTGTGTATAAATGTGTACATGGGTGTGCTTGCCGGTGTGCGTGTGGTTGTATGTTTGGCTGGACCTGGGTCTGGGCCGGTGGCTTGCCTCCTGACCGCTCCTTGCTGGTTGCCTCTCCCCCCCTGCCCCCCTGGGGTGTGGGTACCTCCTGGTTCCTGGGTGGGGCCGGATGTTCTGATGTGGGTGGTGACCTGCTCCCCTGGGGGCTGCGGCGCGGGGCTGCGTTGGCTTCTTCGGCGTGGGGGGGGGCCCTGTGGGGGCTCGGGCGGCCCTTGGGTGCCGGGGGCCCTGGGGCCCTGCTGCCGGCCGTGCGGGGGGCTGGCCGCTGGGGGGAGGGCTGGCTTCTCGTTGCCTCGAATGCTCTGGTGCCCTTGTTCCTTGGCTGCTGGGACTCCATCTGAGACCTCCGTCCTCCGTCTGCTGGGAGGGGTGTGCGGTTGTCTTTGGAATGAGTGGCCGCGGGTCTTCGTAGGTCTTGATGGGCTGCTGGTGGCCTGGGCTTCCTGGGATTCTCTTTGCCTGCCTCTGGGTTCTGATGGGCGGGGCTGCGGCTTTCTGCCTTCATTGGTAAGTACATTTCATGACACAAACACATATACCCACATAATGACACAAAATGGTTGGTTTGTATAACTATTCTTCTTTTATTTTTATTTATTTATTTATTTTTTTCCCCACACAATCTTTAATTTTGCAGATATTGTCAATATCTTAAGTTTAACAAGTGGCTAACTATTTGGTTTACTTACTTGCACTCTTTCCTGTTTCTTTTTTCTATTTTCTCTCCTTTTTTTTTCCCTTTCTTCTTCTTCCTCTTTCCCTTTCTCTTTTCTTTCTTTTCTCTTTTCTATTTCTTAAGCCTGTCATTTCTGGCACAATTTGATAAATAGCATGTTAAAAATAATTCAAATAAAATAAAGGATTACACAGTAACAAGAGGAGCCTATAGAGAACCTAACGAGCTCATCTTGAAATAGCAAATATGTTTGGCACAACAATGCATTCAGATCACAGTTCTGTTTGCAAGATCTGCCAAACATGACAGGCAAAAAAAAAAAAAAAAAAAAAAAGAAAACACAGATATGTTTAAATACTTTCAAAATGACTAAAAGTCCAAATTTACAACTCATACAATACAAAACTCTTCATAGAACACATTATACAGGGCACAGGATGTTCCAAATGGGCCTCAGAGACACAAATATATGCACCCACTGTTCAGGCAATCATGCTGAGAACTATATGCAGGTCTTGTACACCTGTTCAGAGGTTCTGGCAGAGAACATGTGAAGACCTATCCACATGTTTTAATTGCGATATCCCAGCATCACCAAAACTGTGTGTTTTAGGCGACATCGGTGAATTAAACATGGAAGTGAATATATCACACATAGTTCTTACTGCCCTATGCATCGCTAAGAAAACTATCCTCATGAACTGGAAATCTAAAAATGATTTATGCATTACTCACTATAGGAATTTACCTTTAGAGCACATTAGTCTGGAAAGAATGTCTGCCACCTCTAAAAACCAGTTGGACAAATTCGAATCTCTCTGGTCTCCACTGATCAGCTCCATCACTTAGTGGGGGTGATCGGCTGTAGTCTCGTCTCGCAGTGTACCCGGTAGGTGGCTGGGGGTGGGCTGGGGGATTTGGGTGTCTGATGGTCCTTGGACGGGAGACGGGGACTGCCGTTTTGTGGTTTCTGTGTATGGGCCCTGGATGTTGGTGGTGGGGGCTTGGACGGGCACTCTTATGGTCTTGGGGCGTGGGACTGGGGTGCCCGTGGTGGTGGGTGCTGGCTCCGGGCCCGGTGGCCGGCTTTCTCCGTGGGGGTCGGGGTGTGGGTTCTGGGGCCCTGGTGCCCGGGGTCGCCCGTTTCCCGGTTGGGCTCCTCCCTGCGTTGGGGGGGTCTGTGCCCCCTTGGGCGCGCCGTCGAGTGGCGTGGGTTGGACCGCGTCGGGATGTCTGGCCGTCATTCCGGGATTCTGGGGTGCCCGCGCATCCTTTGGGGTGGAGGGGCACGCAGGCAAGGGAGCAGTAGTTTCCCACAGGGGGCCATTGGTTCTGGACTCAGGACAACTGTGTGTGTGTGTGTGTGTGTGTGTGTGTGTGTGTGTGTGTGTGTGTGTGTGTGTGTGTGTGTGCGTACGTGTGTGTGTCTGTGTGTGTCGGTGTCTGTGTGAGAGACATTTGTGTGTGTGTGTGTGTGTGTGGGTGTGTGTGAGAGATATTTGTGTGTGTTGTGGGTGGGTGTGTGTGTGTGTATGTATGTGAGAAAGAGATATTTGAATGTGTGTGGTGGGTGTGTGTGTGATATGTTGTCTTTTGTATGTGTATGTGTGTGTGTGTGTGTGTGTGTGTGTGGGGGGGGGGGGGGGTTGTGTTATGCTTGTCTGTGGTGTGGACTGTGGGTGCTGGCCTTGGGCACGGTGGTGCCCTGGGGGTGTGACCATTCAGGCCCTGGACCTGCCTTCCCTGCACTGTGGTTGGGTGTAGGGAACTGGGGTGCTTAGTGAGCCAGCAGTTTGCTGGCTCTCTTCTTCTGGGGGTAGTTCTCTACCCCCGGTCTTACATATCCTGGCCCTTCTCCTCCTCCACTCAGTCAAACATTACATCACACACATGTAGGGTCTTGGGTGAGGGGGACTTGTGCTGCGGTGAGTAGAGCCACTTCTTTGGCTCTGCTCACTATGTTGCGTGATGTCCCACTCTCCCTTTTTAATTACATTATATAGCTCACAACACGTCATAGTACACATAGGGCTTTGGGGGGCAGGTGTGTCACACAGTGGTCAGTGTGTGGAACTGCTGAAGTGGCCCCACTTCTGTTCACTGCTGCCTGCTCCTCAATTTTAATTACATCTTAGACATTGAGGGCCTTGGGGGGTGGTGTGGATGGGCGCTGTTGCTCAGTGCTCATCACATCTGTCACCTCCAATTTTAATAGCATCGTAGCTTTCACACACACATACATATTCTTCCCACTCCATACACTCACATACACCCAACATATCACTCCAAACACGCTGAGTGGAAGGAGGGGGAGGGCGGGTCTTCCACACCCCAGTTTCATGCACCCTGCCTGGGGTAGGGACTGGCTAGTGGCTTGGGGCCGGGTTGGCTGCTTCGCCGGGGTGCCACTGGCTCTGTGCTGGTACCCTCTCACCCACACTTGGTGTCCATGGAAGTTCTGTGTGTGTGCGCATGAATGTGTGACAGTCATATGTGTGAGTATGAATATATGATTTGTGTGTGTGTGTGGTGCATGTGTGTGCGTGTGTATGTGTGTGGTACATGTGTGTGCATGTGTGTGAATGTGTATGTGTGTGGTACATGTGTGTGCGTGTGTGTGCATGTGTGTGAGTGTGTGGACAGCAGGGCCTGGGCCTGTGGCTTGCTGAGCCTTGGCACCTGTGGGACATGGTTGCGGAGGGTGGGAGTCACCCCTCCCTATCACTCCCTATCGCTTCCTGCTGGTTGCCACTGCTGCCCCTGGAGTGTCGGGTGCCCGTGGGTCCCGGGGTTCGCGGCCGGATGTCTTAGCGTGGTTCTTGACCCGCTCCCTTGGCGGTTGGGGCCTGGGGGTGGCTCGGGCCTCTTTGTCGTGGGGGGGCTCTGCTGGGTGTTGGGCGGTTCTCGGGCGCCTGGGGCCTTGGGGCCGCATTCGCGGCTTGTGCGGGGGATGCCGGCCTGCGGTGGGAGTTGGCTGCTCATTGCCTCTGGCTGTCTGGACTCTTGCCGTTTGGCCGTGGGGGGGGTCCGACTGGGGTCTCCCTCCTTCCTCCTCTGGGGTGTGTGCGCAGTTGCCATCGGGATGTGTGGCCTCTCGTCTTCTGATGTCCTGGTGGGCTGTGGATAGGCCGCGTCCCCTGGGTCCTTTCCTGTTCGCCTCTGGATCACGGGGGGCATGATTGCAGTTTCTTGCCTCCATTGGTGAGTACGTTCCATGACAGAGGCACATACACACATTACTTGCAAGCAACAGCAGGATGGTGTGTGTGTGTGTATGTGTGTATGCGTATGTATGTGCATGTGTAGATATGTGGATATCATTCTTTGATTATTCTTTTCTCACCTTTGTTTTGTTTTTGTTTTTCTTTCTCACTCCTTTTCGTACCCTTTCCTTTCTGCCTGTCACGCCTGGTATAAATAAATAAAATAAAATTAAAATACAAACTAAATACATGCTAACAAGAGTAGCCTATTGTAAAACTTAAGGCGCTATTCTTGGAAAAGCAAATATGTTTGGTACACCAGCGTATTCGGATCATATTCTGAGTGCGAAAACTGCCAGACATGACAGGCTAAAAAAAACAAAGAAAAAAAACAAGAACTGCTTTAGATCCAGACTGAGTGACTCCACCTGCGGGACATTTTATACACATCTACCACTGCTCAGGAGTCAGACGTGCCCTGTGTACCTGTGTGTCCTTCACATTAGTGTCAGTAACTTACCTGTTGCTCTGTTATCAGAATTGCACAGCAGTACTTGACAGTTTCTGTATGTAATAAATTTCAGTTGAAAATTCAGAGCTTTAGGCTCTGTGTTTGGTTACTTCATGTTTGTTTTCTGCATGGAAATGAAAGTAATGATTTGAATTTAACTGGAAATCTATTACAATGGGACCAGAGTTTTCATCCAAGGTAGGCGAAAATCCGACTTGCATGAGCCGACTTAGGAGATGATTTTTACTGGAATTAACATTAGGAACAATCGGGGCCTGCAGAAGCCATCCGACTAGAGGAAAAATCTGATTTGTGTGACTTCAACTTAGACGACTTTTACTGTAGTTTCTAAATCTGAAACGCTCTTACTCCAGACTGGAACAGAGTCCAGCCCCTCTCCAAGAGACTGGTTCCAGAGTCCAGGTCGTGTGTTGAGGTGAGCCCAAGGACTGTAGCTGTCCTTGGATCAATGAAAATGGAGCGTCTCGACGGGCGCTTAATTCTTTATTTTTGCTCCAACATCTTTGTTGCGCGCCATGAAAACTTTAGATAAAATACAAAGGAAAAAAGGGAATTAGACACAAACTCTATACGTACATTAAGAATTGAACTCAATACATTGCAAGAAAAAAACTACTCAAATAAACAAAATTTGACAGTTCCAACAAAGCAAAATATTACAAAATACACAGCATCATCATCAATAACATTGAACCCAGAAGCCTAAACAGAAAAATGCACACTGTCATAAAGTGAACACACCTCGTTACACTACCCAAAGGAAGCTATTTAGATGTATCAAGATGGCGGCGCGCACAGATGCAGCAGCTCACGGCTCTTCCTTTCCTCCAATCTCATTGTACATCCTGTATAATGACAATAAAGGCATTCTATTCTAAAGTGAACCATGTTGGCTGCGAGAACTGTGTGTCTCCATAAAAGGCAAACAGGGAGAATAAGAATCCTTCATGCCAATAAAGAATAAAAATATATCCCCGGCAGGCAAACTTACCCAAAAAGTCTAATAACAATTCAGGGTCAGATACACTGGGGTTGAAGCCACTGAGGTAGTTGAACAACTCTTTGGTGGCAGGGCCCCAGAGGCAGATGAGATTCACCCTGACATGCCTCTGCAACCTCACATGAGATCTGGGGTGAAGCTTCTGGATTGGCAGACTGGGGTGGTGGTTCCCATCTTAAAGTAGTGGGAGGCTGTGCTCCAACTATAGGAGGATCAAACTCCTCAGCTTCCCATAAGACAAACTCTCCTTTCCAGCTCCCTGTTCATGGAACGCTGGACCAGATCTGTATCATCTCAAGGATCAAGTATGCGTGGGAGTTTGCCAACGCGAACGTGTCTTCATGTTTTTTGTGGACTTGGACAAGGCATTCAATAATAATAATAATAATAATAATAATAATAATAATAATAATAAATAATCATCATCATCATTTAGGGAAGTTTTTTTGTGTTCAGTGTGATCTGAAGTTGTTTTTTCATGTCACAGATCGCAATTCAAAATAAGTTCTATACAAATTATTTAGCAAAAAAAATGTTTGACACATACAGAATTTTTTAAATATTCAAGATCAGATATTAGATCTTCATGATGAAAAGCATTTGTTCAATCTGTTCTTATTATTGTGTGTCAGCTTTTTCTAAAAGTCTGCACCAGCTGATCTGACTGAAACAATTGTGTTTGATTGTGTCACAGATGATGATGATGCTCCTATCCTGGTGAGTCCTGTTCATCCTGTGACTGAAGGAGCTTCTGTTAGTCTGAGCTGCAGTTTGAGGACACAAAAAATACTTTCCAATGTGTTTTTCTACCACAATGACAAACTTATTCAAAGTGATACCCGAGAGGAGCTGAAGATCTCTGCAGTGTCAAAGTCTGATGAAGGTTTCTACAAGTGTGAATACTCAGGAAGAGAGTCACCACAGAGCTGGATGTTAGTTAAAGGTGAGCAGGATCAAAACAGTTTTAATTCTGATTTATTGTAGATGGATTATTAATGTTCTTGTTCCTTGTGTACTGTCTGATGTACTGCAGGTGTGTATGTTACAGACCTCTGGTGGGGTCTTTTTCACACAGAAACAAATAAAGACGGGAGACATCAGCTGCATTTGGTCTGCAGGCTCTTCCTCATCTGTTTATTTATAAAACATTAAATCATACTTCTTCTCATTCACAATATATTCTTCTAACATATTTCTTAACACAAACTACAATATTAAATCTTTTTGCCCTTGTATACAAATAAACAAAATGACTGCCCCATAATTCAGGGTCTCTTTCGTCTGCACAGCTACTTACAAGGAAATGCTACAGCTACCCTACTGCAAAAACTGGTGTAATAATATTAACACTCCATTAACCTGCTTATTATTACCTTTTTGCTAACACTTCATTATAACTAAAAACATGAAAACCAATATTTCAAAAAACAACTCTATACAAAGATCTAGAAAGTAACAGAATTCAGAAATATTAATATTTCCTCGTGTTTCTGACTCTTCAGGATTTGGAAATGTTTAACTTTCTTCTAGAGTCGTCTTCTCATTACTGATCGTTAACTCAGTCACACTTCAAATTAATTATATCATTAGAAAAATATCCTTAATTATTTTTAAATACAGCAAAGTAAACATAAAAGGTTCAAAGTGCTGATTAAATGAGTACTGTGTGTGACAGTTGTACAGTGTGTTGTATCTTCATCATCAAGGTTTTGTGATATTTCGTGCAGTTCTTTAAATTGTTCTGATTCATTTTCTTGTTCTGTTCTTGTTCTAAACTGAACTGCAGCTAAACCAAAGGCTGAACTGAGAGCTGATAACACAGCTGTTCCAGCAGGGGGCAGAGTGACCCTGAGCTGCTCTGTGGAGGGCTCTGCTGGCTGGAAGTTTGACTGGTTCAGACGTGATTCAGTCTCTTCTGAAGCTCAGCTCATGAGAGGAAATGAAGCAAACAGAGATATTAGAGGAGGAGGTCTGTACCACTGCAGAGGAGGGAGAGGAGATCCAGCTTTCTTCTCTGAGGACAGTGATACAGTTATGATTAAGGAACAAGGTGAGTGTTAAGTTTTGTTGTAAAATAAAACACACGTTGATGATCAAACATCAAAGTAACACTTGATAACTGTGAAGGTTTTTCCTTTGTGTGTGTTTTTTGTGTGTTTGTTGGGAACAGTTTTGTCTGCTGTGAAACTGCATCCCAGCTGGTCTCAGATATTCACTGGTGAGAAAATCAGCCTCAGATGTGAGATTGAAGGAGGTGAAGGAAAGGTGTGGAAATATGAATGGAGAGCACCCAACACAATCAGCCCTCCAACATCCAGAGAATACAGGATCAGCAGAGTTTCAGGGTCCCACAGAGGAGCCTACAGCTGTCGGGGTAGCAGTGACTATCTCTTTACAGGATGGAGTGATGCCTTCACTCTGACAGTTTCAGGTAAGTTGGACTTTGATTCATGCTGAACTTTAATGTTTTACTGTATGCATCTGTCTGAACAGGAAACAAGAAATATTTCTGCCTCCAACAATGATCCAGCTGTCTCCAGACAATCAATCAATCAATCAATCAATCAATCAATCAATAAACTTTATTATCCAGAGGAGCAGTTTGTTTTGCAGCCAACAGCAAGAATGAATCAAACAATCAAACATACAACCAGGGACACAGAATCATCTAAAAGTTAACAGCAGTGGGAATAAATGAGAACTTCAATCTTTTTGTTCTGCACTGTGGCAGAGAGTACCTCCTTCCTGAACAAATACATATGCTGCTGAGCCTTTGCACAAATGGCATCTGTATTTGCATTAAATGACAGTTTGTTGTCCAGTATAGTGCCCAAATATTTGTATTTCTCCACTGCTTTTATTTCCTATCCATGAATATGAACAGCAGGTAAGGATGAAGTTTTCCGACTAAAGTCTGTGATCATTTCCTTTGTTTTTGATGCATTTATGTCCAGAAAGGAATTCCCACACCAAGTTACAAAGTCATCTACAACTGGGCCATGGTCAGGATCTGCATCATGGAGCAGAGAGATGATCACTGAGTCGTCTGTGTACTTAATTATATATCTGTTCTGTTGTGGCTTTGACACTCATTTGTGTAGAGAACAAATAAAAGTGCAGAGAGGACACGTCCCTGAGGGGAACCAGTGGAGGATAAAAGCCGATAAAATGCTGCTGACTCGCACTCTCTGTGGTCTATCTGTTAAAACATCCATGAGCCAAGAAACCAGACCAGAATCAAGATTATATGTAAGACGTCTCACTAAAATATGGGGCTGAATGCGATTAAAAGCAGATGAAAAATCTATAAAACGCAAATGGGAAAAATTACGTGCCCCATCCAGATGCTCCAGAACTTTGTGGAGCAAAGTGCACACAGCATCCTCCACACCCCTCCCTGTTCTATTGGTGAATTGGAGGGGGTCTAATTTTGTCTGAGTGGCACAAAAAATTTCTCACAAGTTTCTCAAATATTTTCATTAAAAAAGATGTTAAAGCAACAGGATGATAATCATTTAAGGATTTAGATGCTTTAACTTTAGGCACCAGTACAATAATAGAGTCCTTCCAGATATGAGGAACTTTATGAAACTCAAGAAACGTTGAGAAAAGAAATGAAAAAATTCCAGCCAATTGCTCTGCACAGTTTTTAAGGAGACGTCCATTTATTTTCTCTGGGCCTGGACTTTTCCACTCTTTTACCCCCTTAAATAATTTGAGCACTGATAATCTATCAATAATAATAACTGACTGTTTTGAGGAAACATCCCTGTACACAGCCAGTTCTTCATTAAAATTGTGAATGTTAAAACCATTGTAAAAAATTTTCAAATCATTTGCCAGCTCTAAATCAGACAGACCTCCAAAAGAAATGGGACACTTCCTGGGTTGCTCTCCCATAATAGACTGAACACCCTCCCAAGCAGGGTGTGAGCGTCCAGTGCTCAGCAGTGACTGTACTTTATCTTTATATTTAATTTTGGCCAGCTTCAGTTCTTGTTTCACTTGCTTTTGCAACTCTCTGCTATGAAAAACATCACCACGGTTGAAAGCAATGTTCCTCTGATTAATGATACTTTTCCAAGCTTTGGATACTCACAGTTTGTTATTTGGAAAAAGGCAAATTTCCTTCTTTGGGATTATCAAGTCTTCACAAAAATTAATGTTTGCTGTGATGGTCTCTGTAATTTCAGGCAGATTAGGACAGCAGTTCTTCTCACTGTGCAAACAGAAAGGAGAGACACCGTGTTGTGGTGGTCTTAAAATATGATCAGTTTAAAGGGGAAAGTACACAGATGACAGTTTGATAAGTGAATGATAATCAGGGAAATTTATAGTGTAGTTTTGTAGACAGTAAATGTTTAACATGTGATCAACGCTATAAAAAGTGACAATCTAATGAACTTTTTCCTGTAAACTCAACAGCAGGTAAACCCAGAGCCACACTGACACCACTAAGTTCAATCATACCAGCAGGGGGCAGCGTGACACTGAGCTGCTCTGTGGAGGGCTCTGCTGGCTGGAAGTTTGACTGGTTCAGACGTGATTCAGTCTCTTCTGAAGCTCAGCTCATGAGAGGAAATGAAGCAAACAGAGATATTAGAGTCTCACAGGGAGGTCTGTACCACTGCAGAGGAGGGAGAGGAGATCCAGCTTTCTTCTCTGAGGACAGTGATACAGTTATGATTAAGGAACAAGGTGAGTGTTAAGATTTGTTGTAAAATAAAACACATGTTGAAGACCAAACATTAAAGTAGCGCTTGTTAACTATGAACGTTTTCCCTTTGTGCATGTTTTTATCCACTCTGTGTTTTACAGGCTGTAAAAATGTGTTTTTGTTTAGACTTTTAAATAGTCTCACTCTTGAAGTTGATAAAGACTAAAGATTGGGACAAAATCTTTATTGAACAGATGGACCCCGTCCTGTCCTCACTGTGTCTCCATCATGGCTGAGTCCTGGAGCCTCAGTAACTCTGAACTGTGAGGTTGAACATCCGTCTGCAGGATGGAGCTTCTACTGGTATAAAGCTGTTCCTGATCTATCAGAGAAATCCTACAGTTATGAGCTGCTACCTGATGGCAGTGGGACTGCACAGGACTTCTACATCATTGATGGACAGACACACACAGCAGGATATGTGTGTAGAGCTGGAAGAGGAGACCCAGAGTATCACACTGATCACAGTGAACCAAAGTTTGTCTGGTCTGCAGGTCAGTGTGTCTGATAATAATCTCACTGTCAGTAATCAGGTCACATATCTTGGATGTCTTATTACAGATCACATGACATTTACAGAGTGAAGATTTCTGTGTGCAGAGCTGCTGTACACCTCTGTATTCTGCACACTGTGGACAAACTATACAAAAGCAAGTTTACAGAAACTTCAAGCAGCTTCTAATAAAGCCATGAGATTATTACTGAGGAGACCCAGAAGGTTCAGTGCAGTGAAATGTTTGCAGCTGCAGGAGTCACTGCATTTAAAGCTTTATTAACAAATCTACTTTATGAATTTATTTACAATTATTTTGGGTTTAACAAGTATGAGATTTAATACCAACACTGAGGAGACATCAGTGCAGCTGTCTCTCTGTAGGAAAATTATCTCTCTGTTTTTTCCCCTTAAATTCTGGACTGTTGAGTCTGTAATGTGTAAAGACTGATTGAGTTTTCAAGTTAAAAATGATCGTTTGACAAAATTAACACTGATTGAAATATGAACAGAAAAAGCTTCAAACAAATGAACATTTTCACTGTGATATTTTAATCCTAACATCTCTGAGCTTTGTCTCCTCCCTGCATGTTTCCAGATGTTCATTCAGCAGCGTCTCTCACAGTGAGTCCTGACAGAGTGCAACACTTCACCTCTGACTCTGTCTCACTGACCTGTGAGGGAAACTCTGCTGAGTGGAGAGTGAAGAAGTTCACTGAGGACGGCCGACTGAACTCTGACTGTAGGACAAAGACTGGATCCACATGTAACATCAACACATCACAGTCAGATACTGCAGTGTACTGGTGTGAGTCTGGATCAGGAGAGTTCAGCAGTGCAGTCAACATCACTGTACAGGGTATGTTATTATACATTTTCTTCTTGTATTTCAGTGATTTAGAAACATGAGCTTTGCTGTGTGTGAAGTGGCAAAACAAACACAAATGACAATTAGTTTAATTTTATGCGTCTCACCAAAGCAGCATAATATTCTTGGTTGTTGGTCTCATTTCACTTGACATTTATAAAGCAGTTTATAAAAGTTTCTTTGGCAATAAACTGCTAAGAAGCTCAAGATGTGTCATCAGAGTGTATCATGTAAAAAGGTGCAGTTGTATCAAAGGTTCTGCTGTATGTGAGTTCTCCTCAGTGCAGAGCCAATCAGGGAGTTCAGAGCAGCAAACTTTCTTTATTTTACCTGCACTGTGCACAGCTCCATGAACTACTCTGCCCCACCTCTCCTCCTGCAGCTGTGCTCAAACCACACCTCACTGCTGCAGCAGCCACATATAAAAATGAATATAATTATCTAATTTAGTCCCATAGTGCATCCTGGTGTCAGGTGTTCCCACGTAAGTGACACACATGCACACCTGACCACCCGCCACCTTCTTCCATCGCTCTGTGGTCAGCATGGTCACTCTGACTGGTTTGCAGCTTTGCAGTCCCAAACACAGCAAACTGTGTATTCTGACTCCTTTCTATCAGAACCAGCATGAACTTATTCAGCATCAGATCACACGGGCCAGCCTTCACTCCCCACATGCATCAATGACCCTGTTGGTTCATCACTTTTGACAGATACTGCAGATCAGGAACAGCTGACAAGACCTGCAGTTTCAGAGATGCTCTGACCCATTTTCAGTTGCTGCCTAATACGTCCCACCCACTAACAGATGAAGAGATAATCAGTGTTATTCACTTCACCTGTCAGTGGTCATAATGTTATATCCTCATTAACTCAGTACTTTAACTTCTCACCTGTAGCTGCAACTCATCATCTTCACAGTCACATTGTAAATCTGAACTGTGCAGCACATTTACTGAGGAGGCTGTATAGCACTACTGTGACTGAATGAATGCAGCATTTGTTGTGCTTCAGTCTTGTTGCAGCAACAATAACCCAGACCTTAAGAGGAAGTCAAAAACTTTATCACACATACAGAAGTTTTTAAATATTTAAGATCAGATATTAGATCTTCATGATGAAAAACATTTGTTCAATCTGTTCTTATTATTGTGTGTCAGCTTTTTCTAAAAGTCTGCACCAGCTGATGTGACTGAAACAATTGTGTTTGATTGTGTCACAGATGATCCTGATGCTCCTATCCTGGTGAGTCCTGTTCATCCTGTGACTGAAGGAGCTTCTTTTAGTCTGAGCTGCAGTTCGAGGACACAAAAAATACTTTCCAATGTGTTTTTCTACCACAATGACAAACTTATTCAAAATGATACCCGAGAGGAGCTGAAGATCTCTGCAGTGTCAAAGTCTGATGAAGGTTTCTACAAGTGTGAATACTCAGGAAGAGAGTCACCACAGAGCTGGATGTTAGTTAAAGGTGAGCAGGATCAAAACAGTTTTTACTTTGATTTATTGTAGATCGATTATTCTTATTCATGTACCTCATTTATTTTGTTTTTGTTTTTTTTTTAAATTAAAGCACTTTGTAAATTCAGTTCAGTTTATGTTTATTAATACTGAACATTTCTTATTTACAGCAGCTGAGAGCTCTTCATTTCCTGTTCTGATGATTGTTCGACTAACTTTTGGATTCATCATTATTTTCCTCCTGCTCTTGTTGTGTTGCTGCAGACGGTCCAAAGGTGGGACTTCATTAAACTCACAGATGGATCATATGGTCCTGAAGTGGAAATGAGTTACAGCAGAATAAAACACACAATCGTGTTAAAGCAAATGTCTTCTTTACATTTTTAATAAAGGTCCTGCTAATGAGCAGACGGTGAATCAGGATGAACATCAGCAGCAAGTGTACTCCTCTCTTCTTCATGGTTAGTTTTTCATCTACTTTAAAATATTCTGATGCTCTTTGCATCCAGACTGTAATTATTACATCTGCTGCAGTTTGAACTCTGTTGAAGGAAACAAGAATACTTGTTTGAAACTGTGTTTAAATTAGTATCACAGACATGAGGTGACTGATTTTCTCTGACCTGTAGGTGATCGTTGTGTCTATGAGACAATCAGAGGCTCTGAAAACACTGAAAATGGTAAAGTACACACTTTCATTAATACAGAGTTTGTGGAAGCTGGATGATTAAACAATAACTGTGTTTAACATTAAAGTCAATAAGATGATTATTATATCTGTGATTCAGCTCAAAGTCATTAACAAGACGAGTGAGTGCACAAACTCTGAGATTTGAAATGTAAAATCTACATTGTTAATTATTCTGACTGATAATAAATGCAAACAGAGGGTGTTTGTTTTTAAATGCTTTCATTTGATCACCTCAACAGGACAACGTGGTGACCCAGAGGAGAGCTCTGACTACTATAATGTGAATCCAAATTCAGCCACAGCTCTAAAATCTTAACAGCAGCTCTTTAGCTGTTTTTATCTTTTTCTCTTTAAAGGAACTTAAAAACTTGACGTCACTTTGAGTGAAAAGGAGCAGATTTTTCATTCAAAGCAATGATCCTGATAGCCTGAGTTTATATTTCCTTCAGAAAGAATCGCTCAGTGTGTTTCACTCATTTCTTATTAGTCAGAATATTAATGAACTTTAATGTGCTGTAGATCTGTTTTTATGGTGAACCCCAAGTTGCTCTCTGATGCAAGCATTGGAGAATGAATGTGTGTGTGAATGTTAGACATTTACAGCTTAGTTACTCATATTCATTGTTTGAATATGGGTTGTATACATGTTGTTGTAAACGTGTTGTATAAACGCTTTGAGTGCTCAGAGTAGAAAAGTGTTATATAAGAACTAATCCATTTAACTATTTCTTTAATTTTGTCATATCATAAATTTCTTTCTTGGAAACACTTTGTAACTTTGTTAAGAAAAGTGTTCTATAAATGTTGTGTTGTGTTGTTGTTGTTGTGTGTCAGAGTGAGCACATTTACAGCAGTTCAGTGTTGTGCATGAATCCACTGAAAGAGAGCGTTCATTTAAAGGCACTCATTGTTACTTAAACAGCTCAGAGGTTGTTGTTGAGTTGTTTTGTGTTCTCACACATGATGCCAAAAACAAGTGTTACAAAAAGAGCAGAAAGAAAACTCCAAAAGCAACACACACACACACACACACACACACACACACACACACACACACACACACACACACACCACACACACACAGTGTAAGAAGAGCTGCACACATGAAAATTTCAGCAGAGTTCATATCAACCGTAAATATTTCTGCAATCACCACAATTTTTGTCTCCACTGATAAAAAACACACCTCTCAAATATAATCACTGGACTGTGTTTAGAGCTGGTAACCAACAGAGGGCGCAATTTAGTCATAGTCCAAATGATTCCTCTGGTTGGCTGGGTGTTAAATATTCCCAGAGCTGTGATGATGAAGGTTAAAGACTTTGACTTCAGAGGTTGTCATTTACCACAGCGTGTTGCAGAAGCTAAATAATCCCCGTCTGTTGTTTGTAGCTCTTCACAACAGTTTCATTCATCCAGAGAAAGAATCAACCCCTCTGTGACAGTAAAGGTGGTCATGAGTATAAAATGAAGGTGTGTGTATCAGAGGAGGGAAAACGTGTTTTTAGAACCAGAGTAATGTGGTGATATTTTGTTTCATGTGGTTTATGTATTTATGAATAAAAACACTTTATTTATGTCAGTTTTATCTGACAAATATTTTGGACTGTGTGAGTTTTTTCTGTTATTATGGACTTGTTATAGTGGTGTAATACCCAGAATGGCCTGTCAGAGGCAGTGGGGCGATCATACCTGGAGCCCTTTTATTTACAGACTCTCTTCATTCAGCTTAAACAACAAAAAGTGTGTGTGCTGGGTGTGTGGGGCCCTTTGTAATGCTGGTGGCCCTTTTCCTGCATCTGGAGGTGTAAATGTCTGTGGTGGTGGAGAAGCTGACTCCAACAGTCCAACAGTGCAGACTTCACCACTCTCTGCAGAGCTTTCCTCTTTGCTGCAGAGCAGCTTCAATGCCACACAGTGATGCAGGAGTACAGGACGCTCTCCACCACACATCTGTAGAATGAGGAGAGGACTGAACTTCCAAGTCCAGCACGCCTCAGCCTCTTGAGGAAGTAGAGAAGTTGGTGTGCCTTCCTGACCAGACTGGAAGTCTTGTTGCCCCAGGTGAGGTTGTTACTGAGGTTTACGCCCAACTATTTGAAGCTGGAGACCACTTTCCACCATTTCTGTGGGATATTGTGTGTCCTGTTGTATCACCTTTCTAATTTCCTAAGTTTTCATCATGGAGTTACAGCTGACATGTTTTCCTTTATTTTCTGTCTCTTATTACGACAGTTGGGGTGAAGATGGGTCTGCAGGGAAGGTCAGCCCCTTGCAGGCCAAAGAAGTGAGACAGTTTAAAAAAAAATAAAAACTGCAAAGTATGGAATAAGTTAATAAACTTCCATCCATCTTCTTCTGGGGGCAGCAGCCTAAGCAGAGAACTCTAGACTTCCCTCTTCCCAGTTGTTGGGAATTATTTTATTACTTTGATATTTCTCATTTATATTTAAGGCTTGGTGGGATTCTCAGGTACATCTTTGGTTCACATGACATTGCCACCTCGTGGTGTATTTTAGGTAACTTTATGACAGTGGGCCTCCCAAAAGCTGAGCTCTGCAGATCTGCCAGAGCTGTTGTAAACTACTGGGGTACTCTGGGGACGTTGTGTTTCTTTCCTGCGAAGAAGTTTGTCTCTCTCTCTTGCTCTGCTCTTCTTCTCTTCCTGTCTCTGCATCTTTCTCGGTTTCTCTCTTCCCTTTTCTCTTCTTCTTTCTCCTCTCCTCTTTGGGTGTGTGTGAGTATTCTTGTGCTTAATTCTTTTACTGTCTGTGTTTTGTGTAACCAATATGTCTAATAAACAGCCTGCATTGGAGCCTGCTCATCCCTGTGATTTTCTTTTGGAAACTTTAGTTTTAATTGAGTCTTATACAGGATTGAATCTACTCATTTCGGCCATAAAGGAACAAATCACGATCCAACACAGCCACCTCCTCCAGTTTATCTGGGTGACCCAAAGCGTCCCCAGAGAGATATAATCTCTCAGTATGTCCTGGGTCTGCCCTGGGGCCTCCTCCCAGTAGGACATTGCCAGAACACCTCACTCAGGAGATGTCCAGGAGGCATCCTAGGCAGATGACTGAACCACCTGACCTGGCTCCTTTTGATGTGTAGGAGTAGTAGCTCTACTCTGAGCCCCTCCTGAATGGCTGCAGTCCTCAACCAATCTCTAAGGGAGGGGCCAACCACCCTTCAGACAAACTATTCCATCGCTTGTATCTGCGGGTCACGTCGTTCAGCTACTACCCGTACTCGTGAACATAGTGAGGGTAGGGGACGTAGATCAGTCAGTAAATTGAAAGCTGTGTTTTTATGCTCAGCACTCACTTCACCAGGACAGATCAGTGCAGTGCAGACAACTGAACTGATCCAGCTGAAATTCTCCTGCTCCTCATTTACTCGTGAACAAGACCCAGAGATACTTAAACTTAGGGCAGCAACTCATCCCTGACCTAGAGTGGGCACTCCATCCTTTTCCAGCTGAAGACCATGGCCTCAGACTGGAGGTGCTCATTCTCATTCCTGCTGTTCACACTCGGCGGTGAACTGCTCCAGTTCAAGCTGGAGGTCACCACCTAATGAAGCCAACAGGACCAATCATCTGCAAAAAGCAGAGATGAGATTCTGAGGCCAACAAGCTGGAAGCTTCTGTCACTTGACTACGCCTAGAAATTCTGTCCATAAAAATTACAGAATCGGTGACAAAGGGCAGCCCTGGCACAGTCCAGCACCCATTGGAAACTGTCAGCAATGTGGACCAAGCCACCAGGAGACACAGCCGAATGCTTTCTCCAAGTCCACCAATGCACTTAAACTGGTTTGGCCAAGCTTCCACCCACTCAAATAGCTTTGAGAGGATTCAAAGCTGGTCAGGGTCCAACAACCAGGTCAAAACTGCATTGTTTCTCCTCAATCTGATGGTCCATTAACGGACCACCTCTCCTTTCCAGCACCCTGGCATAGACTTTCCTGGGAAGGCTGAAGAGTGTGATCCCCTGGTAGTTTGAGCACACTCTCCAGTCCCCATTCTTAAAGGGGACAAATCATGAGGATGAACTTCTGTAGCACAAGACTAGATTGTTGTCATGGCCTGGGCAGGCTCAGGGCTTTTGTTTCTTTTCCTTCTCCTCTCACCAGTTTTTTTTTTGTTCTTTTTCTCTATACAGGTGGGCAGATGAGTCCCTGGGTCCACGCCTGGGTGTGGCTGTCTCTCTAATTGCCTTCCATACCTGTTCGTAATCTCCTCCTCATCATCATCCAGGTTATTCAGTGGCTG
The DNA here is from genome assembly GCF_007364275.1 of Archocentrus centrarchus. Classification (NCBI taxonomy): domain Eukaryota; kingdom Metazoa; phylum Chordata; class Actinopteri; order Cichliformes; family Cichlidae; genus Archocentrus; species Archocentrus centrarchus. Next base: position 410,427 of record NW_022060278.1, on the reverse strand, counting down.
GAAGGACTGCAGATCTCCACCAGATCGTTACACCTCCCATGGTGGTAATTAGACTCTCCATGTTTGCATCTCAGTTCTCTGCATTTGTTAATTTCATCTCTCTGTCTGCCTTCTAGTTGCCTGCTCTGAGCTCACTCTGTGAACCTGATTTCTGATTTACCTGCATTCCCAAAGGGCGCCACTCAAGCCTCCTGTCACACTCACATACCTGCCACTCCCCACTCATTTCCCCCTGCTGGATACCTGCCTCTCGACCCAGAACCTATCCAACGATTCACGTCCGGCTAATCCAAAAATCTCCACTGTACCAATAACCAGTTTCCTCTTCTGTGCCACCCTCCAGTCCCAGAACTCTTCATTAACTTCCTCAATAAAACTTTAAAAACTGCTGGCAGTGAGCTCAGTGTGTCTTTGTGCTAATATGACAACTGTTTTTGACCTGTTTGTCCATTGATTAAATCTCTTAAAAGACTTTGCAAATGAATAAACCTGTATACGTTTTATTAATGTAAAACTTTTAACACACTTACAAAATAAAAAAATAATAGAAATCAGACCTGCACAGGTACACAGTGATAGGTTTTCATTAAGCAGTAATGTGAAGCAATAATAGAAGATCAAACTGCAAACTTGAAAATACAGAGTAATATCTTTGTTCTTCTGAGCAGCCTGCACTGCCTACATGTGTGTTAAAGACTGTTGCTGGTTACTCTCTATTCTCCCTCAGGTTTATTTTTATCTTCTAAAAAAACTCATGATTTCTGTCTGAGCCACCAAGCAAAGAGGAAATGCAGCCTGTGGTTTCAGCCAAAAGTCTTCCTTTGGCAGATGTCTTGTTTTACTATGTCATCAGCACAGAGCAGAGTTAACAAGGAACACAGACAAAGAGCACAGTGGGAATTTCACTTTGCTCTCTGTTTGCATGGCACGTTTTTATGTTATCTGTCTGTACTGCAAAAATAGTAATAATTATCACTGCTACATTTAAGTATGCATGACCCTGTATGAAAACAGGTTAAAAATAGAGTCACTGTGGTGATGACACATGCTGGACTACAGTAAAAAAACTATGAGCATCAAGAGAAACTGTGAAAAGTTGTTTTCTCACGCTCAGAAACAGCTGCGTTTAAAAGACTGTGCATGAAAATGCTGTTAATGCCCCCCCCCCCCCCCCCCCCCCCCACACACACACACACACACACACACACAGACAGACACATGACAGATATGTGCATTACTCACAGACTTGGCTAACCAATTGAAGAGGTATTCCGGAGAGATAGAAGCCAGAAGAATAAACCAGATGTTCTCCACTGAACCACTCAGGTGTACTCGTGTAATCTAAGTGGCAGAAACAACACCCCACCAATGCCCCATCAACGCTGGAGACGGAGTAAGAATGCAAAACACACCACCATTGCTCAGTGGTTAGTGGATCTAAGAACAGACCACAGCAACCTCCCTGAACAGGATCCAGTAAGTATGACAGTGGCAGACATCCAAAAAAGTGTCTTACATATGAAGAATCAGACAGCACCAGGCCCTGACATGATTCACACCTAATGGCAAAAGAGCCGACTGCAGAAATGAAGCACGTGCTAAAAGCTAAGACACACCTGGAATGGCTGACTGAAGGCAGACTGTCCTGATCCCCAAGGATCTGCAGAAGGGACCGGTCCCATCCAACTACTGGCCAATAACTTTAAACCAATTTCACAATTGACCATCAAGTGTGGGATTTACCAAGGAGATGCTCCTTACCCACTGCTGTTTTGCATAGACCTGAACCTCCTAGGCTAGATCATCAACAACTGGTTACGGATACCAGCTATTGAACGGAGCAAACATCAGCCACCTCCTCTACATGGATGACATCAAGCTGTACGCCAGGAGTAAACAAGACATTGATTCACTGATCCACACCACTAGGATCGAACATCATTCAGACTGGAAAAGTGAAGTCAGATGTTAGCAAAGAGAAGGAAGGTAGTCAGAACCGAGGGGATTGTACTACCAGAAGGCAACATTGCAGACATTGAGGACAGCTAAAAGTGCCTTGGAATCCCGGCTAATGGGAACAATGAAGAGGCTGCTAGGAAAACTGCAACCGCCAAGTACATGCAGAGAGTAAGGCAAGTCCCGAAGAGTCAACTGAATGGGAAGAACAAGATCTGGGCAATCAACACCTACACCTTGCCAGTTGTCAGATACTCTGCTGGGATAATAAACTGGCCAAAGGAGGAAATAGAAGCCACTAACATCAAGACAAGAAAGCTCCTTACCATCCATGGAGGGTTTCAGTTCTTAGGTGACACAAAATTACAGTATACAACAAAAAAGCAGTTAATTAAAATTATGGTGATACGTTGCATTAGTGTCAATGTGCAGTTTCAGGTGCAATTGCTTTGGTTGCCAGCAGATTGTGACTGTTGCCTGTAGTTTTTCATGTTTGTCTGCACATAACAATTAGTACCAAGGAGAAAGATAAAGTAAAAGTTAGACCTTTTGAAAACTTGATTGCAGGGCTGAGAACTTTTACTTTGAAGGAGGACCTTCTCCACTTCCTGTTTG